>NC_027756.1:54355867-54383427 GCF_000695525.1 Brassica oleracea var. oleracea | reverse complement strand
TTTAAAATAAAATAATTTAAAATTAAATCGAAAACTGTTTTATTAGTAAAAATAAAATAAATTTATTTATTTATTAATTAAAAGTGGCTTACAAATACATTCTGGTTACAAAACTAAACCATAAATTAAAAAATAAAATCAAACCATCTCAATTTTAGGTATACACTAAACCAAAAAAAAAATCTAAACCTAAAAAAAAAAGACACGCTGCCGTCATCATCTTCCTTCACCACCCGAAACAGGAAGATTGACTGGTATGGCCACGGCGTCTTCTTATTCTTCTGATCCTCACCGGCGGAGTCTCTGATTCGTCATGGGTTCACTTCCGGCGATTCTGCTCACGGCTGCTCACGACCACGGACCAGCATCTCTGCTCAAGGTCTACCAAAAACAAAAAAAAATAGATTCAACAGAGACAGAGAGACAGAGAAATGGAGATCCATCTGAGAGAAACCAATTGAACAAACAATTGCAGGTTACGAAAGCCATCAGAGAAGACAAGAGAAGAAAAAGAATAACAGAAAAATTAAGGGTTGAGTGACACGTTTGCTCTTTAAAAACTTAAGGATCGGTTATCAAAGACCCACATTAAGGATCGATTATTATAATTTCATTTAGTTTTCATTTAATTAAATGTTGTTATTTGTTTAAAAACCCTCCTAAGAAACTGCAATAATCTTGGTCTAAAAACGTATCAATTTTTTTTTTAAAGTTTCAAACGATGTTTTATTACGTAATGAACTAAAATTTTCATATCTATGATTATTAACGCAGTATATACTCTAATGATTAATGAAATTTTACCCAACTTGGAAGTATTAAAACAAGAAAAAGTAATGTTACGGTTTCGATTCTGCATTTGGAAACACTAAACTGCTCGATGTCAAGTGGTACGGACGAAGTGTAATCTAAGGATTTACTTGTAAAACTACCCTAACAAAATATTAACTGCAGGATCTGCACATGCATTCATCTTTACTAATTTGTCATCAAACCTTTAGGTTAGGTAGGTAAACGCATTGATAATTCGCTCGCATGTAGTAACAATTTAATAAATTTATACGAAAACATATTCATCTGTTTCATTTTAACTGTAATTCTAACATTTTTTTTTCATACACAAAAATGTCACTTTAAAAATTCAATGCAAATTTTATTTAATTTCAGCTTAAATTAATTGTAAAATATATTGATTTTACAAATAATTTTATTTATTTTAAATATTATTGATCAATTAAAAACTTAATTACATTTCATTCAATTTATTAATATGTGTAGAAAATATCAAAGTGAAACTTATTTAGAAACGGAAAAAGTATAAATTGTCGTCTAATGCCATAATGATTACTTCTAGGTGAACATTCTTGGAAACAATCACATATGCTTCTTGAACTTTTACTTGGAATAAATCCCGACTTTTATTGACTTTCTTGTTTAATTACATTTAGTTACGTTCGATCTATGAGTAAACAATGTAATTGGATATCAATTTGTTAACTCGACAAAAACCCAACAAAAGTGTGAAAACATTTATGGTGTACGTAACGTAGTAAAATATAAATATATGGGTTCCCTGCGAGTAATGGCTTACGTACCTTGAGAACAATTATTTATAAAGTTAAACAAATGTAAACTACTTGCAATAATTGAAGCCACATGGATATAGTGGTCGCAAAATTAAATTTCTATATAAATATGATATATATACACACAATATGGACAGATTTGAAATTTCCTTGGTTGGTGAAAATAATTTTAATTGTAAATAAATCATTTTTGTATATTTTTTTTTTGTATCTTAAAAGGGTACCCGGGTCTATTAAAGACACAGACCTAATTCCCGGATGAGAGGTGCAACCCACGGATGGATCCTCTCCCGGGTATTCAAATGAGCTGTAATCATGAGCCTATATCCGCGTGGCCACATGTGAAGCTAATAATTTCGCACTAGAGAGGAATCGATCTATGGCCTGGACCAACAGGGTAGCTCTTCCTCTAGTGGAAACCACTAGACCACCACGCCTTGGTTTAATTTTTGTATATTTTATTTGATGTAATCTTGTGTGTTTTCTCTCTTTGAGTATTTACGTGTCAGGGTGAAGTTGCACTATGCATTATCTTTTTGAAGAAAAATACATATATTTTCTTACAATCGATCAAACACATTTAATCATGTGATTTTCTTACCAACTTGTACATCAGATGCGTTCACTTTGTGAAGATTACTTGATTACGAGTGTATGCATGCGTCGGTGGTAGAACAAGAATACGGGGACCCGCAATCAGTTGAAGCCTAACTGCATCAACGCACGGCCCTGTTAAATGTTATACCGTAGTTTCCGTGTACTTATACGGACACTCTAGTAATCCCATTTTTAATCCGTGAAGAAACAAACAAAATCTTACGTACATAACACATTGATACTAGTATTTAGTTAGCGAGTGATAGCTTAGATCACTTTTTTACGTAAAAGTATTCCAATATGATCAAATGAATTGGATCGAATCGGAACGCATGATTTAGTTCAGTGTGATTCTCAATTGGCCACTCGCAAATTGACCAAGGAAAATGCATTAGCTACCCATGTGCGGACCACGTGCGTTTGCTTTTCTCTTGGCTTATATCAAAAATTGCCTTATTGAGTTTCTTTTTTAATATATAAGATTTCCTACCTTTTTAAAAAAAATCATTCTAAATACTAAAAGCTCTTATAAAAGCTGTTCACTAATTTGTATAAAATTATGAAATATGTATATACGATTATTAAGTCATAAACAGAGTGCCGAATGTTAAGAAAATACTAAAGTGGGAAATTTTCAAATTTTAAATGTTATAAAACATTTCAATAATAATCTAACCAGTTGAAACTATTTTCCTGAATGTTGAAATTTTTAAACAAAAACCAAATTCGGTGGAATATAATATAAATATTTTTATTAGATCCACGAGGCAAGAAATGCGGAATTACAAATTCGTTGTTTTCTCATTAATAAAAAATACTTTATAAAATGATATTTTCTTTAAAAAAACATATAATAAGATATAGCCGCAAAACTCTTTTGAAGCATCATCTCTCCCTCCATAAGTAGCCTCCCTACCTCCCTCCTCCTTCACACACTTTTCTCTTTCTCTCAAAACGTTTTTCCGTACCGAAGAAAAAATATGGCGGCGAAAATAATGACATTAATGGTGGTTGCTGCTCTGGTGGCGACCACAGTGAACGCCAGAATCCCCGGAGTTTACACTGGAGGTCCGTGGGTCAACGCTCACGCCACCTTCTACGGCGAAGCTGATGCTTCCGGCACTATGGGTACACTCTCTCTCAATTCTTTAACACATAAACACATTGTATTCACTACTGATGAGTAGACATTTAACATTAAGGTTTTGTATTGTTGTAGGTGGTGCGTGTGGGTACGGGAACTTGTATAGCCAAGGTTATGGTGTGAACACTGCGGCTTTAAGCACTGCCTTATTCAACAATGGTTTGAGTTGTGGCGCTTGCTTTGAGCTCAAATGTGTCAACGATCCAGGCTGGTGTCTTCCAGGCAACCCATCAATCCTTATCACCGCTACTAATTTCTGTCCACCTAATTTTGCTCAAGCTAGCGACAATGGTGGTTGGTGTAACCCTCCTCGTGAACACTTTGATCTTGCCATGCCTATGTTTCTAACCATCGCTAAGTATAGGGCCGGTATTGTCCCCGTCTCTTACCGCAGGTAAAAATCTTCATCTCTATCTATTCTAGTCCATTCTGTTTTTATATTTCTTTAATCCATATTTACCCGAACAAGATAAACTTTTAGTCTTAATATATTATATATAGTTTTTTTTAGCTGAGTCTTAATATATTAACATAGTTGATCCCATGAAATCGCCTTATGTTGCTTAATCAAAGATATAACAATGTTTATTTTGCTTCAGACTTTAGAGGTTACATTTTTATATAGTACTAGTATATAATTATGATCTCGAATCTAATAAGAATCTGTGAGGTTGAAGATTTTCAGAGCCTTGGCATGTTCACTGTATTCTTTATTTCTTTATTCCATTTTATTCTTGTATTCCCGAGAAAGCTGCGTTGCTTAATCACTGTATTCTTTATCTTTTAAATTTTTTCTAGGGACCAAACAATAAAGATTTTTTCTATTAACGTACTGTTTTAGTTGAGTGGATGCAATCGCCTTTCCTGTCTTTCTTTCAGTCCTTTTAAAGCAAATATCCTTTTCTTTTGTCATCCCCTCCTCATACATACATCATCTTTTTCTTTTTTTTTTTTGTAAACGAAGTTCTTTGAAGTAATTTATTTACTAGGTCGGTTGTTAAATAATGCCTCTGACCCATAAGATTCAGAAACATTTTTTTTTCCAATTTTTCTGCATTGAAGTCAGGCTAAACCCCCGACACTTCCTCACCCCACCCCATACATCTGCCAGGCCATCCACATAACCCAAAACCCCAGTCATGTTGCCACAACATACTAGTATTATATTTAGCCAAAAAATAACTATTAGTATTAGTTTACTTTCCTTTCATGAAGTTACGTAAATTAAATATTCAAGTCTATCTAACCTATGGCTATACTCTTAACAATTTGTTTTATTTTAAAATTATGTCGGCATTAAAAATAACCAAAAAATCAATCTACGTGAAACTAAGGAATCATTAAAATTCCACAGGGTTTAGAGTAATGTATATTTAATATATTTGTTTGTGTTGTTGCAGGGTCCCATGTAGGAAGAAGGGAGGTGTAAGATTCACGATAAATGGATCCAAGTACTTCAACTTAGTGTTGGTCACTAACGTAGCCGGAGCCGGAAACGTCCAGATGGTCAGTGTGAAAGGAAGCAACACAGGTTGGTTAGGTCTTAGCAGGAATTGGGGACAAAACTGGCAATCCAACGCAATTCTTGTCGGCCAGTCTCTTTCTTTCAGAGTCAGAGCCTCCGATGGCCGAAGCTCCACCTCTAACAACATAGTTCCCAGTAACTGGCAATTTGGTCAGACTTTCTCCGGCAAGAATTTCCGCGTCTGAAGATTAACAAAAAATCTTCGGAAGACATTTGAATCTTTATTTCTCTCTTTCTTATATAATATATATATATATATATATTTACGTGTCTTTAATATTAGTTACGGTTTGGAATTGAGGTTTTACCATTTTTCCCTTATTTTCTCAGGGAAAGTATTGGGATTGCTTGGTTTGGAAGTTAGGGTTTTATTTAAAAAACATTTAGGCTTTGTTTTTGGTGTGTTGTGTCTTGTTTGGTTATGTAGTGAAGGCTGAAGCGGCTTCAAAGAGAAAGGGTTGGGATAAGGATAAATGTAGCCCGCAGCTCTCCTTTATGCTCTGATTGTATTAAGTATATATAAATATATATATGATATTAAGAAACTTATATAAATAAATAAATGATTGGCTATTAACTTAATTATCTTCAATGTTTTGATATACATATATTACTGTGGTGTATGGATTGCTCATGTTGGTTTGTGGTTGTGTTGGAATCGGTTTGTTCTGTTTAGACGTTTTTCTTTCAAATATCCGAACTTCGCATTCCTTTTAAAAAAGTGAGTATCATCAAATTATATTCGCCTTTCATACAACCGTTCCTTATCATTCGTCTAAGTTAACGTCACCATACTTTGATCAGTCAAACCTATACGCACTGAACCTATATAGATTTATACGGTTCAGCATCCCGGGATATTCGGTGTAGCATACTGCATACGTATATTTAGGTGATGCATTAAGGAGAATATAATTGATGTGATGTGATGTGATGTGATGTAATGTAAATGCATTACACGATCTTCATGTGCAATCTGCGATCATAATTTATCAGAGAGAAATAGTGAAAGTAAGATAAGATATTGAATTAGATTTTACAGAATCTTATCTTTTGTTCTGACGATTTAGTTGATGGACCAACCAATGTATAATGTTTATATATATATTTATATATATATATATATAACTGTTAGATATTTTGTTACATTATTACTGTTTTTTTTTTGTTTAATCGGATGGCAATGTTACATATGCTAACATCTAGATGCATCCTATTTAGACAGCATCAGTCAGTGATGTAATAACAACGGCTTTAGTTTTTAGTTTTTTTTTTCTCTTTCGAGATGAGGCAATTGTTAGTTACTGTACATTGATTCAATTTATGGTTAGTTTGTATTTTAGTTTCCTTCTTTTTTTTAATCAGAAAGATAACACACAACATAGTTTTTTTTGTTTAACCTGGGGATATCCCAGACCTATGGAAAGATTCAGACTAATCTCTAATGGAAAGTGCAGCCAACGGATAGACCCTCTCTCCGGATATGCAAATGGGTCCTAAAGCATAAACCTATATCCGTGTGGAGGTGTACAGAAACATCATGAAGTAGTTTTCTCCGACAGGGTTTGAACTCGCAATCTGGGTGCAGGAAGAAACCCGTCCTTATCATTGGGCCACGATGTTCCGGACTAACACACAAGATAGTTGCGAAACAAAAGTGTGTTTCTTACGAAACCCAAAAACACGATCGACCATTAATCGTATAATTATCTTTTGCGAATCACAAAACCCGAAAAGTAGTTTAGGTAGCTGTATGTGGCATTGTAGCTGGTCGAGATCATGAACAAGTGTTATCTCATTTCCAGGCCATCAATATGAATCCGAATAACTTTTAAAGTTTCTTTTTTTGCTTCTAATATGTTTCAGATTCCTTTAAGTAGTAATACACAAGCCTAACGTTGCGATAAAAAATAAAGATATATCCATATGTATACAAAAAAAAGAGTATATATCGTGTGGCCTGTCTACTTGGTCGGTTTACCAGAATGAATGTTACAGAAAGAAAGATTAAAAACATGGTGGAGGCTGGAGAGCATAAATCCTATATCAACTCATCTTTAAAGCATCAATAGTTTTGGGCACAAAAGAACATAAAAACAGTAGACGAACGTAAGAAAATCACCGATGACTTCAGATGTGACATATTATTTGTTTGTTGGGTCGATTCCCAATTCTTTTTGCATAACAAACGAAAGATGTCTTTGGTTTATTTATGATTGGAGATGTCATGATTCAAATAAAGATGTAATAACTTATTTACTTCTGATTTTTTTTGTAACTTATTTAGTTCTGCTTTTGCAAAAGAACATAGTTCGTCTTTGTCAAAAATACATAGGTCTGATTCATAGAAGCGAGATGAATGGATATGAAATTCGTAAAAATATAGAATGCAAAGTTCAATGATAAAGAATGATTACAATATAATTTTTTCTTTAATAACACAGTTTTAAAGAAGAATTTTTACTCTCTCTCACTTCTTCAATCTTCAATCTTGATCCTTCTCATTACCAAACTAAAGTATAGCTAGAAAATAATATAAAATTCATATCTCAAAATAACAAACACTCAAACGGGTTACAGAAAAAAAAAGTATTATTCGTGGTTAAAAAAGAGAAAAAAAAAAAATACAGAAAATATTATTATGACCTTTTTGCTCCAGTGGAGTTTCTCGCATGCATGCTTATCTGAGAACCCTGTTTGAGCTTAAGACGAAATGATCTTCTCCGCCTGCAATGGTAGAGTGAAGCCTCCCGGCAGCCCAGCCATTGTTGAGCATCCGAGCAGGATCACCGGTGACACGGCTTTCTTGAGCACGTGTTTCGAACTCAGGAAGCCCATTGGCTTTCCTTTCTTTCCTTGTTTTCCTCTCCTCGTCTCTTTCTTTCCTCAACCAACTCTCAACTGTTCTCATCAATGACTTCTTGCTTGTTTCCTTCACTTTCTCCATTGGCATTGCTAACTGTAACTTCCCGTTTGCTACATACACCTACAACAATGGAAGATTATATGGGTTTTGTTCTTTGGTAGTGTAGGGGCAAAACAGAGAATAGAGATTACAATGTGTGTAGGCCAATCCTCAAGGCCATCGAAAATATGAGTGGCGTAGATAATGGTAGCTCCTCGTTCTTGGCATTCCTTTCTCAGAAATGCCAAAAGGTCGGCTCTGGCGAGAACGTCAAGATCAACAGTGATTTCATCCAAAAGGAGAACCTGTAGATGATCCAATAAAAGCTAGATTCAGAAAAAGGTTTCTTAATTGTTTTTTCAAACACAAATGTTGGTACCTTGAAAGGCTTGAGGAGTCCCATACAGATCTGGACGCGTCTTCTTTGGCCATCAGAGACCTTGTGCAATCTCCATGAGATATCGATATCCAACACCTAAACCAACAACCACAATTAGAACTAAACAGAAAGGTGGAGAGCATCACATGAATTTGACCTCTAAGAGAAAAAAAACAGAATGATGATACTTGTTCGTAGCAAGTTTGGCATGTGACAAAGATGGAAGATCAGAACATGCTCTAGACGTGAGCAGTATGACAACCACAAATAAACTTAAAAAGGAAAGGTAGATAGCATCACATGCATCTGACTAAACAAAAAAAAAGGGTTCATTCCAGCTTGTAAAACACACAATAATAGACACTTGAGATGCTTAGTATGTGACAAATATGGTAAGATCAGTATGACAAATACTATGAAGCCTGAGAATGTAAATTAATATGTAACAGAGAAGAAATAAGCATGTGATGAACCAAAAGTACAAAACCTTGATCAATTCATCTCTTCTCTTTGGATCAATACCAGCCACTCCGAATATCATCTTCTCTGCCGATATATCCATTTGTATCGGAACTTCAAATCCTGCAAATGCCACGTCACGCCTCCACTGCAACACACACACACACACACAATATCCAAAATCAATATTGTACAACCAAATCAAATTCACACGAGATTTGAAAACTGCATGACGAACCTCGCCGCCGAGATAGCAGAGATCACCCGAAGATGTCAATCCGGTGTCGTGAAACGCCGATCGACCAAGAACCCTAACCATGTGCGGCTCCACCATGTGTTTCCCTCCCAATATCTTCAGTATCGTCGTCTTCCCTGATTTTTTTTTTTAATTATTATCTAATTTCAGATCCTACACATACCCATATTTCAAGCTCCTTATTGTGATAAAACGAATTTTCACGTACCGGCGCCGTTAGATCCGACGAGGAGACACCGTTCGCTCGAGTTGAGCTTCAGAGAGAAATCCTCGATGAGCGGTTTCGATCCCGGAGGTGGATGGCCATCGATTCCTGGATACGTGAATCGTAATCCGGAGATCTCCACCGTTGTATCTCGCTTCTCCTCTTCCATCTTTACTACTACTTCTTCGTTCTCTCTTCTGTCTCGTTTTATACTTTTCTTCAGACGTTTGGTAGTTGCCTAGTTGGTGGTGAGAGTAATTAACCGACACCGTTTTGGTGGAGACTTGAACATAATAGCTCACGTGGCGCTCTGTGAGACGTTTGTTTACATTAAGACTTTTCTTCTTTAATGTGAACGGAGGAAGGAAGCTAACGTGGCTCTGTTAGAGACCGTCTCCTCAAAACGACGTCATTTTAATAAAATATATATATATTTTTTTTTTAATTCGTAGTGTATTATTCCTCTGTTCTTGATCGTCTCGCTGAGATTTGTGGATCTTTCGGCAGACATGGCAGCGATCTACAGTCTTTACATAATCAACAAATCTGGTGGTTTGATCTTTTACAAGGTACTATCATTCATCTCTATCCCCCCCCCCTTCTTCTCGATCTCGCAGCTTTCTTAAGTACGATTTTTCATGTCTGGAGGAGAGTGACGATCTAATTGATGTTCAATTTCGCTGGATTCATCAATTTTATTCGAGGGAAAGACTGAAATACGAAGTTTTTAGATCACTAGGGGTTTGTGATTTGTCTTGATTCAAGAACCATTTTGCTTTGGTCTGGCTTCCGACAACATTTAAGAACATAAAGTAGTTCTTTAGTTTTGTCGGATTTGCTTTTTTTTTTTTTTTTTGTGTGTTCTGTCTGTAACTCAAGAGATCTGTGTGTTTATGTCTGGAATTGGGAAAGTTCAGGACTGTGGAACAAAGGGAAGGATGGACACGAATGATAGCTTGAGGGTAGCCAGTTTATGGCACTCAATGCACGCCATTTCTCAGCAGCTTTCACCTGTTAATGGCTGTTCTGGCATCGAGCTTCTCCAAGCCGATACTTTTGATCTCCATTGCTTCCAGTCTCTCCCAGGTTTATATATATATTCTTACATCTGCCTTCCTTTTATGTTTATTCTTTCTCTTGATTGTTGATTCTTGATTTTTCTCTCAGGAACAAAGTTCTTTGTGGTATGTGAACCTGGAACTCCTCACATGGAGAGCCTTCTTAGATACATTTATGAACTCTACACCGACTACGTCTTGAAGAATCCTTTCTATGAGATTGAGATGCCTATTCGTTGCGAGCTTTTCGACATCAACCTTTCTCAAGCTGTTCTGTCTGACCGCGTTGCACTCTTAGGCCGATGAGCTCATGATTGATTGTGTCTCCTTGGATCTCACTTCTTTGCCTTTTTTTTTTTTGTTTTTGTTTCCTATCCGGATAACATTTTATATGTGACAAAAACACTTGAACATTGCACCTAAGTTCATAGTCTATAAGTTTGTTTCTTCTCTCCCTTACATTGTCTAAACAGAGACCTTTTACTATGAAACAACCTAAGCAGAGAGAAGGTAAAAGAGTCTATACATATCTTGTGATTGTTACATAATTGAAGGCCTAGGATAATTCACAGCTTGTGGAGACTTGTTGTTGTTATCACTGCTGGGTTGAAGAAGATTCGGCTGCTCTTTTGGTGTTTCCTTCTGGACATGGAGTTCTTCAAGTGTCTTGACGACATCGTTCATGTTCGGTCTAACCTTGGAATCCATGGATATGCAGTCGAGTGCAAGAAGTGCGATTTTTAAAGCCCGGGTTAGGGAGTATTGACCTTGGAGACGAGGATCCATCACTCGGAGAAGCCTTCTTTTGTTTGTTAAGTAAGGTCTTGCCCAGTCCACTAGATTGTGTTCTCCCACCGGTTGGTTCTTGTCAATTGTTCGTCTCCCTGATAACAGCTCCAGTAACACCACCCCGAAGCTGTACACATCACTCTTTGCCGATAAATGACCTTTCAAAAATTTGACAAAGAACATCAGTAATGGAGTTTCTTTGCATTGGTATAAACAGCTATGGAGAAAATGCACATACCGGTAGCTAGATATTCAGGAGCAGCGTATCCTTGAGTTCCAACGACTCTGGTAGAGACATGGCTGTTGTCACCCTCTGGACCATCTCTAGCCAAACCAAAATCCGAAAGCTTTGCATTGTAGTTCTGCAGATACATAGAGAGAAACAGTAAAGATGGCTGCATCCCCAAAAAGAAACAAAGCTACACAGAGTATCTTTACTGAATCTAGCAAGATGTTGGATGCTTTGAAGTCTCGGTATATAACTTGAGGTTGAGCATTGTGAAGAAATGCTAGTCCTCTAGCTGCACCAAGAGCCATTCGAACCCGTGTGTTCCATGAAATTGGCTGAAAGAATGTTCCTCCTGTTTTTGAAAATTCAGAAAAAATATTAATCATTATGTAAAAGGGATTCTCTCTCTTTGAAGATTAGCTGAACTTACTTCTGAATAAGTGATTCTCAAGACTACCGCGAGGCATGAACTCGTAAACAAGAAGCCTCTGCTCTTCCTCTAAGCAGTATCCAACTAGTTTCACAAGGTTTGGATGATCCAGCTGTCCTAAATAATTGATCTCAGCCTGCAAAAAAAAAAAAAAAAAAAAAAAAAGGTTCAAGAACTTGAAATGGACTCTTGTGAAATAACAAATGGTGACTAACCAGCCATTCTCGATGACCTTGAAGCCCTTCTTGGTTGAGTCTTTTCACTGCGATGACAATTCCGGTCCCCGGTTTAGAAGGAGCCAAGGAAGTCTCATCGATCCATCCTTTGAAAACGCAACCAAAGCCACCTTCACCAACCATACTATCAGGCCTGAAGCTCCTCGTTGCAGACTTGAGTTCACCGAGGGTAAAGCTCTTCAGATTAGCATTTTTCAAGATCTCGCCTTCTGTTCGAGGCGTATGAGAGAAGGAAGTAGCCGAAGCTGAGCCTTTGCTCCCTTCCCTACTCAAAAATTTCGAACTTAGCCCTATAATAATTTCACAAAGCCCAGTGAGTTTAGATTCAACTCTTCTTACTAATAAAGGAAACAAAGTGTGAATCTAGAAACTTTCTAGTTCAGGACAAAAGCAAAGTGTGAAAGATACCACAGAGTCTCACTGAAGTATCTGTCACCTTGTTCGAATATAATAAATAATAATAAATATTAGTAAGAGAAAGGCAAGAAAGTGATGAAAGACTCACATGAACTGGAAGCGATATCTGTTTTGATCTGATTACTGAAACAAGCTCCCATTTAAACACCACAAGAAACCAATCACTCACACACTCAGCTCTAGCTAATCTTTTGATTAAAAGCAGACAAACAGAGAGTTTAATCTGTGTAAACACAGTCCCAGAAGGCGTACGAAGTGTAGGGGAAACGAAGATTCCCTCAGAAGCAGGCTAATAATGAAACTTCAAACATTTATTCTCCCAAGAAAAGTCTTTATTGATAAAATAATGATTTTGTATAAAATGCAAAAGAAGTGTGTCAGAGATGAGTTCTTTTAAAAGCTCTTTCCTCTCTCTTTCCGTTGAGACGTTTTTTTGGGTACGCCCTGTTGGACTTTCTTCCTCATCTGTCTCTGTTCATCGTCGACTTATTGACTTTTCCTCCTAAGACTTCCCCATTGAAGCTAGAGTTAAACCGGTTGCTTATGACAAAGGGTAGAATGGAACACCTTTAAGTTTTAATTGGAACAAAAATATACCTATAAATGAGAAAAATAATTAGTGATCTTTATAACCTTTTGACCCTATAACATAATAACTTTTGATCGAGAACTCAAGAAATATGCAACCAAAAAATTATCCACAAAACACTTTCACTTTCTTTTCTCTCCTCAAAATCTTGCATCCATTAACACTATTTTCTCTCCGGAAGCATCGAGTTCTAGCAGACCACTATTGATTTTGTTAATCATTATAACACACTTAATATATACTTCGATTATTCAGTCAAAACTTAAACCAAACATTAATAAAACGTAATAAACACTAATAAAATACTATAACCTATATAATAAACACTAATAAAATAAATTATTAAACCCAAAACCCACATTAAACCCTTAACCTTATTTTAATCAAATATAAAATCCTAAGCCTTAAATGTTATATCTTATATAATAAAAACTAATAAAATATTATAGTTACTAGGTGTTTTCCTGCACCAAATGCAGAAATAAAAATTTTGGTTAATTTTAAGATTTTATTATTTGGTTACAAAATTTATTTTAATTATTTTTAAAATTAACATAAAATAAATAATATTTAAAAATTTATATTAAATAATATATATATGTAAAAATTTAAAATTATAATTTTGGAAATTTCTGTATATATTTATTTTTGTTAAAATATATTAAATAAAATTCTATATAATTAAGAATTTTTTTTGTTAAGTATATAACTATCAAAACGTAAAACTGAATAATATTTCTAAAATTTATAGAATTTTTTTTAAGAATTAATGGTATTAGAATTATAAAATTACAACTTTTAAAAAAGCTGCATAAAATTTTAAAGATTTTTTAGTAAGAAAATTATATAATTATAAAAATAGAATTAAATAATATTTCATATATTACCTCCATGTAAATTTCTATAGTTTTATCTTATCTTGTCTATTTCAAATGTATCGAAATATTTTACAAAATTGAGTGTTAATGATCTATTTTCTCCTTATAACTATCATATATTACCATATCCACACGGAGTTAAGACCTCGTTCTATCCATAAAACTCGAAAAAAAACTAAAGGGTTAAAATCCCCAAATCATCATAATTGAGAAGAATCACGTTACTTTATCCCTAATGATTTTGATGATCGGGATATTTTAACCTTTTGATTTTCAAGGTTTGAGTTTTATTTCAGAAGAATGTGAGATTAATAATTTTATTCAGGCATTTTCTAGGTTAATTCAAGCTGAGATCAATTATCTACCTAAAATTATATTAATTTAATCAAAAATTATTTTACTATAAGTAAAAATAATTTTTTGATATTATTATTTATACATAAATATATTGATTGCATATATTATCAAAACTAACATCCATTTATCAAGTATAAAAAATCTATGAGATGCAATGAAAAATTGGCGTAGATATTTATAAAATAAATAGAGTTGATATAAATGATCCACAATTTTATTTTATTTCATTTTTTTTTATAGTTTCAGATCTTTTAAGAAAAGAAAAATGTGTGTAATAAAAGTTATCAATAGTTTCATTTAACATTTTTCGTTTAATCATTGGTTTCTTATTTTATCCTTGCAAAGTGAGCTGCACTTGATGTAACACAAGTTTATATTCATTCAAAAGAATTATCAATAGTTGCAAAGTGAGCTGCACTTGATGTAACACAAGTTTATATTCATTCAAAAGAATTATCAATAGTTGCTATGTAAATCGGCGCACAGCCCAATATCTTGAACACAACACTAAATCTTCATGGGCTTGCGTGGCCAATCACTAAAATACAAAACAGAACAATTTGGAATTTAAGAATTATCGATACATACTCAAATTGTTAGGAGAGAAAAGGATCAAAACCTGAAACAGTTCATTCCTCGTTTGTTAAAGAGACTTGCCGACCCTCCACCATGGATTAAATAAAAATCAGTAAAATATAATAATAAACTCTTTCGAATTAAGGTTTTTTTTTTTTTTTTTTTTCTTGTTCGATTTTTGGAGAGAATTTGATCTGATCAAACGCTGATGATTAGATAATCGTCTGAATTTGCAGTTTCCTCGAACGATTTACGTTGCTTCTGGATCATTTTGTTGCTTCTATCCCACTCTCATCGTCGTCTTCGTTTGAGCCTGGAGAGTCGGAGCTAGGGTTGTATATATACGCGGGGAGATGGAGGACGACTCGCCTCTTCCCAGCTCACAAGAGTTTCTCCTCCAGGTATGCTGATTCAGTTCGTTATCTTTGTAGAATCGTGGTTGATTTTATAATTTTTTTTTTGTAGAGGCTTGGGGTTCCTAAAGAGTGCTGCTCCAAGCGTGGCCTAGTGGAGTTCGTTAGAGCTAACCACCAGTCCATGATCTCAGAGCTAGTCTCTGCTCTCTTACCTACTGATGAGGATGTTAATGGTGGATTGAAGGAAGCTATGGAAAAGTTTCGGAAGCCTACCATGAAAAAGAGGTTGAGAGAGAGCATGAATTGGCTCCAGTGGTTGATGTTCCAGGATGATCCTGCTGTTTCTTTGAAGGATCTGGCTAAACTGAATGTTGATCAGCGAGGAGTTTGCGGCTCCGTCTGGGGACACAATGATATAGCGTATAGGTGTAGGACATGCGAGAATGACCCAACCTGTGCAATCTGCGTGCCTTGTTTCGAGCACGGAGATCACAGCTCCCACGACTACTCCATCATCTACACAGGCGGTGGTTGTTGTGATTGTGGGGATGAGACCGCGTGGAAGCGGGAGGGCTTCTGCTCAAAACATAAAGGCTCCGAACAGATTCAGCCCCTCTCAGGAGATCTAGCAGAGTCAGTTGGGCCTGTACTTGATGCTCTCTTCGCTTGTTGGTATAACAAGCTCTTATCTGCAGAAAGTATTAGAGATGCCAGATCCAACGATGCTTCTTCTGTAGTGGTCCAAAAGATGTCAAACGAGCTGACGTTTGTAGTGGTTGAAATGCTTCTGGAGTTCTGCAAGTCCAGTGAGAGTTTGTTGAGTTTCGTTTCTAGAAGGATTATCTCTTCATGTGGTCTACTGGATATTCTCGTAAAGGCTGAGAGGTTCTTGGACCAAGATGCTATGAAGAAACTACATGACCTGTTCCTCAAATTGATTGCAGATCCAGTCTTTAAGTCGGAATTTGCCAAAGCATTTGTGAGTTACTATCCGCTTGTCGTAAGTGAAGCGGTTAAGCAGGGTGATGATTATGCATTCAGGAAATATCCACTACTGTCTACATTTTCTGTGCAAATCTTCACGGTGCCGACTCTAACACCGTTTCTGGTGAAGGAAATGAATTTGCTAGCTATGCTTTTAGGATGCCTCAGTGACATCTTTCTTTCTTGTTCTGGAGAGGATGGTGTGGTTCAGGTTCAGATAGCTTCTTTTATCTTTTTTCTTTTTCTTTTGGTATAATGGCACTTCTTATCCAGTATTGTTTTATGTCACTTTGATTCTGTTCGCAGTCAATGTATTTGACGGTTTTCTTTTGTAGGCTACAAAGTGGGAACGGGTGTGTAAGACCAGCGACCGTGTCATTGACGACTTGAAATTTGTTCTGGGCCATGCTGCAATTTCGAAGTATGCAACACATGAACATCGGGAGTTGTCAAGATCATGGTTGATACTCTTGACCTTTGCTCAAGGAATGAATCCTCTAAAAAGAGAGTCTGGAATCCATATTGAAGAAGAAAATGAGTACATGAATTTGTTCTTTGTTTTGGGTCATTCAATAGCGGTTATTCACTCTCTGCTGGTTACTGGTGCATATTCTGCTGCCAGTGATGAAGAAGTAGAAAATGAGAGAATCACCAAGGTAGGACTTGATACGTGTGACGGAGATGGAGAAAGGTATGCAAAAGTTGGGAGATTGTCTCATGAAGATTCGGTATGTACTGCGATGGAAAGCAGCAGCTCATCTGATAGCTCGATGGCCTCTGCAGTCCACAAAATTGACCCTTTCTGTGCTCTGCTTCCTTCTTGTGCCATATGGTTGATACGCGAGTGTTTGAAAGTTCTGGAGACATGCCTCGGAGACGATGAAGGTATATCAAAATTTCTTTGCAAGTTGTGTTCTCCTAGCGGTAGAAACATCCCTGGCAGCAAGATCTCGTGGCCAAGCAGAAAATTGTTAAAGGTTGAAACTGGAAGAAGTGTATCTAGTGGTTTTGCCGGTTCCAGTAGAGATCCAAGTACTGGCTTATCACCTCTGTGCGGCGATATACACACAGATCTTCGCTTGGATAATGTTGGTGGATTTAATGGGGAGGTTCAGACAGATGTTACGGCTTACTCTAGGAGAGTTTCTTGCAACTCTTCCGATCAGGCGAAGAATGCATCAGAAATACACATACTTGGTCTGTGTGATTGGCCGGACATCCACTACGATGTGAGCTCTCAGGCCATATCTATTCATCTACCGATTCATCGGTTACTATCTTTGCTCATACAAAAAGCATTAGGGATGTGTTATGGAGAATCTGCATTGCACCATGGAGCCAATGTTAGTCATGAGATCCCTCATGCCGACTTCTTCAGCTATGTGTTAGGAGATTGTCATCCTCATGGATTTTCAGCTCTTGTTATGGAGCATGTGGTCCGGCTTAGGGTGTTCTGTGCCCAAGTTACTGCTGGAATGTGGAAGAAGAATGGGGATTCTGCATTAGTATCTTGTGAGTGGTATCGGTCAGTTCGCTCAGTTCGCTGGTATGTGAAAGAATACTGTTGTTATCATGAAGTGCTGTAGATCATCACTCGCATGTTTCTCAATCTAGTTAGTTTCCATTTACAGGTCAGAACAGGGACTTGAGCTTGATCTATTTCTTCTACAATGTTGTGGTGCGTTGGCTCCCGCAGATTCTTATGTTAATAAGCTTCTTTCTCGATTTGGACTCTCGAGCTATCTTTCCCTAAACCCCGATACAACAACTGAGTATGTACCTATTTTCCTTTTACCTTCAATCGATCCCAGTTTATGCTTTAAAAGTTCTGCTAGACTCTTACTGTCAAGTACTCTCCTACAGTTTACCTGTCTCTTCATTTAATAGATCGGTCTGTATTTAAGCATATTGTCTCTATTGTTTTATTCTGCAAGTTTCCTTCTCCTCTTATTTATTTATTGCTAGACTGGTCAGTCAGAATGACTCTATTGTATCTGTAGATTTCACTGTTATGGTCTTTCTTACCTGATTTTGACATTCTTCGTATCATCAAATTCTTTTCAGGTATGAAGCAGTTTTGGTCCAAGAAATGCTTGCTCTTCTGATACAGATTCTGCAAGAAAGGCGATTTTGTGGTCTTTCTACTACTGAAAGTTTGAGAAGAGAGATCATCTTCAACTTAGCCACTAAAGATTTCACTCATAGTCAATTGGTCAAATCTTTACCCCGTGATTTGTCCAAGTCAGATGAGCTCCAGGAGGTCTTAGACGACGTTTCAGTCTTTAGTAATCCATCCGGAATGAACCAGGTCTTGATTCATACCCATATGCGGGCCTCACCTTTAAGTTGATACGCAATGTAAAAACCACTTGACACTAGTTATTTGGCAGGGAAAGTATTCACTACGGGCATCTTGTTGGAAGGAACTGGATCTCTACCACCCTCGTTGGAATTCAAGAGAATTGCAATCTGCAGAAGAAAGGTTTTCACGCTATTGTGGAGTGTCTGCGCTGGCCACTCAACTTCCTAGATGGAAGATGATCTATCCGCCTCTAAAGGGTCTTGCTAGAATAGGCACTTGCAAAGCCACATTTCAAATCATTTGTGCTGCTTTGTACTACGCACTACAGAGTGGTACATCTATTAAATCACGCGCTCCTGATGGCGTTCTCATAAGTGCACTGCACTTACTCTCGTTATCATTGGATATTTGCACTCAGCAAAGGGAATCTAATCTTCAGGCCTGTTACGTAGAAGATTCAATTCCTATTCTCGAATTAGCTGGTCTAGAAATAATTGGTACAAATCAAGGGACGGGAAAGCAAAGTTTGTTGTCGCTTCTTGTTTCAGTAATGAGGAATCGTAAAGACGATGGTCGCCATCAATTTTCAGAGGCAGGCAGTTGCAATATATCGTCCTGGATTCGAGATCTGTTGAAGAAGTTCAGTGCAATTGATTCTGTTTGTATGAACCTCTTGCAAAGTCTTGCCCTGGAGGCGGTCGGTCAATCTGAGTTTGATAAAGTCACATCAGGCTCTACTTCTGATGAGAAACGCAAGGCTAAAGCTAGAGAGAGGCAGGCTGCTATACTGGTAAGATTTTTTCAAATTTCAAATCTTTGTTCTCGTGATGTTAATTAACAGGAGCATGCATGACTACATGCATTCCTTCCTCTGTGGTAATATAATTTCGTTTTGGACAGTCTCAATCCTTTAAATGTTTATTATTGAACTTTTTATCTACAGTAAGAATTGACATGATCCAGGATATGCTAGTTATGGTTATTCTAACTTGGATGCAGGCAAAAATGAAAGCTGACCAATCAAAATTCTTGTCTACCTTGAGTTCCAGCATGGATGGTGATGATCCAGTATCTGAAACTGAAAAAGGTGCTTCTGTGATGGAACATGATTCAGAAATTTCTGTTCGTGAAGTTTGCTCCCTCTGCCATGACCCAGATTCCAAAGACCCGGTTTCTTTCTTGATTTTTCTCCAGGTTGGTAGCATGGATGTTATTATTTGTGACTTATAATTTTAACTAAATCTATACCCTGTGGAAATTTTGTTTTGTATTATTCTTAATTGTCGTTTTTACCTGCAGAAATCTAAAGTTTTGAGTTTTGTCGATAGAGGCCCTCCATCTTGGGAACAATGTCCACAGTTCGAAAAGACGATTCCCGTGTCTGGGTCTACTAATGTGCTACAGTTATCAGATGATGCAACCTCTGAGTCTAGGACAGATTCTGTGCTTGAAGCTTTAACAACCCGGCTTATAGGGAATGGTCAGAAGGAGAAAAGGTCTAGCGATAGGAGGGGAAAAGATGAATCTGACATTGAATCATTGGAGATGGCTATGTATCAAACTGTTCGCAGAAAAGTTGAAATGATAAATCAAAGCCTTGCACATGTTGATCATCAACGGCATGATGATGCTGAAAGTAGTTCGGAGAGAAGTTCTGTTGGTGCTCTATCTACTTTGCAAGTTAGATTACCTGATAGTCGACCAAAACAAACCTCCAAACATTCAGATGTCAGTTTCGATGGGTTTCACCCAACCGACTGTGACGGAGTTTATCTTTCGTCATGTGGACATGCTGTGCATCAAATCTGTCTTGAACGATATTTAAAGTCCTTAAAGGAAAGGTGAATCAATCATGTTTAACTTCTTAGTAGTCGTAGTTGGTGAACCCTGATTCGTTCATGTTGATATATCCTTCCTACCTGATGTGCATAGTTGAATTGATTATTTTGCTTTGTTGATTTACAGCGTTGATGTTATCATTGCCTATAAAAGTTCCTTTTCTTTTGCTTGGATGGTATAGGTCTGAGAGAAGAAATGTCTTTGAAGGTGCACATATCGTGGATCTTGCACAGGTATTTACGTAACCAGTTTAGAAATTCTGGGGCTTTATTCTACACCTTTTGAAGCTTCAACATTGTTTCTTCTTTCAGGGAGAATTTCTCTGTCCTGCATGCCGCCGACTAGCTAATTCTGTATTGCCTGCATGTCCTGGAGATTTATGTTCTGTCTCAAAGCTACAAGAAAGTTTGTTTGCTAAGTTAGGTGGATCAGATGCACAAATGCCTTCTCTTTGGCTCTCTGAAGCGTTGTGTCTTCTGCAATCTGCAGCAGATGAGATTGAAGATGGTGATATTGTTAAAAACGTTTCTCTGCAAGGAGATGAGCGAAGAAGGAAAGATCTTGAATCTGTCTCCAACAAGCTCTGGAATTTCTATTTTGCTAAGCGACAGGACAAACCTCCTGGAACTTCTTGGCTGCCACAATCAATCCTCATGTGGGACACCCTCAAGTACTCTCTTATTTCAGTGGAAATTATTACTCGTTGTGCGAAGAATTCGATGTGTCCTGTGTATTGTATTGGCTCCTTGTATGAAGAGTTTAACACTTCTAAGGGAACTGCTTTGTCACTCTTATTACGAGTGGTACAGAGCACCCGAACAAAGAGTGCTTTACATGTCCGTCAGAGATTTATGGGTATGAGGCATCTTGCGGAGTCTATATGCTCTGGAGTTTCAAGTAGTTCTTCGAGCAGCATATTCGAAAGTGAAGGTACTTTTTCTTTACTTCTGAAAGAGAATCAATTATATGGCATTGTATGTCTACATGGCCTCCGTGTGAGCACTTGAAACTGACATTAGTTGGGATCACTTTTAGTCTATCTACGATTTACCAATTAATTATCAAAGAATTAGTTGCTCACTGTAGATGATATTTCCTGATAAAATCTGAGAAGAGTTGCCACCTTTTCAGGAACGGTAGGTTCGATGAAGCATATACACCTGCTCTGGAACCGAACATCTGATCCAGTTCTTGCCCATGACCCATTTTCATCATTGATGTGGGCTCTCTTTTGTCTCCCATCTCCTTTTATCACATGCGAGGAATCTCTATTATCACTTGTGCATCTTTTCCACAGTGTCTCTCTTGTTCAGGTATGCCAAATTGTTCTCTGTTTGTAGAGTAGTTTTACCTTTTAAAGACTCACTTTTCCTAATTATGTTGTCTTTGGTGCAGACTGTAATTGCCTATTGTGCAGGCCGCGTGTGTGACTTGAGCGAGTTAGATTTTGAGGAAAATCTTCTTAGGGATATCTCCATCGCTTTGAGAGAATCAGGTGGTTGGGGATATTTCAGGTCTAACTATATGGATTTATCATGTGATATAAAAGAGACAATCCGTAAATATAGTCTCCCTTTCTTGAGGAGATGTGCATTGTTGTGGAGACTACTGAAAACTAGTCCTGGGAAGTTTCATCAAGAGGTACATATGTTTGATGTTCCCTCTGACTCCACCAACGACAGTATGGACTTCATGTGTGGTCCCAAATCTGAGCTGAATCATGTGCATGAATTGGAGAAAATGTTCAAGATTCCCCCTATCGATACCATTCTTAGTGATGAGCTTCTCCGGTCTTCAACACAAAAATGGCTTCGTCACTTTCAGAAGGAATACAGCGTTAACAGAGTTAAAGGGCCTCTTTGCATAACCCCTGTAGTTCCTTTCCAGCTTATGAAATTACCCAATCTATACCAGGATCTAATTCAAAGGTTTGCAGCAGCATCTCTCTCTAATTTTCACACATTTTTTTTCCCATTCAAAGAGAACGTCCCTAATCAAGAAGCATGCTTTATATATATATTAGGTGTATCAAAAAACCTTGCAGCAACTGCACGAAAGTTATAGAAGAACCTGCATTATGTCTTCTTTGTGGAAGGTTGTGTTCTCCCATATGGAACCCTTGTTGCAGGTATTTGTTTCGCTTTTCACGTCCCCAATTGTCATAGTTGTTGTTTTGGTAGCCAAATAAATACAATGCCAACATACTTTTACAGGGAAAGTAGTTGTCAGACTCATGCCGTAACCTGTGGTGCTGGTACCGGTGTATATCTTCTGATACGGGTATCACCTCTCTCTCTATCTCTTTCTTGTGGCAATATAGAAGTTTCTCAATGGGCTTGTGTATGTATGGTGTTTTGCATCATCGTTGGGGTTTTAATTGATTACTAATCTTCATTTTTCCAATAGCGGACCACAATTTTGCTACAGAGATTTGCAAGACAATCACCTTGGCCGTCTCCGTACTTGGATGCGTTTGGAGAAGAGGTAGACCTCTTCTTAGATTCAGATGTTTGCGTGCCAAGGAAGAAGGATATGGATTTCTGATTTTTTTTGTCTTTTGTTTTTAATTTTGTTCCAGGATATCGAAATGATCAGAGGAAAGCCACTATACCTGAATGAAGAACGTTATGCTGCATTAACTTACATGGTAAGTAGAGATGTTTTTAGTCTCAACAAACAATGAATCAATAGGGCAAGTTTTGTATGGATGGTAATATATCATGTTCTGGTTTGTTTAAATCCTTGTTGTCATTTGTCAGGTTGGTTCTTATGGACTGGATCACATTTCGAAAGTTCTCAATCAAACCACAATCGGAGGAGCCTTCTTCACTTGAGAGACACAAGCTGTTCCTTTTCCATCCTTCCTCTCTCAGGGGTTGTTCTCTCTATATAAATTGCATATGCATGCTACTGCTTTCAAGATTTGGGAGTTTTTCTGATGATTTTTTTTTTTAAACTTCTTTCACTTTGTTTGGTTGATTTCTTTATTTGTGGAGATGTTATCAAGTTTGCAAACCAGAGTTTTTTCTTTGCAGTTGAATAGCTTTATTATGAGTTAAAAAATAACCAACTTTAATCTCTTAACTAGTTAGTTTCTGCTGAGAATCATCTGGAAGTAAAAATTATTATTTCTCACCACGTGAAGAACAAAATTGAACTAGTATTCATGAACTCTTCACAAAAGTTTCTGGTAAATTCTCCTGTTTCTTCATATAATCTCTGTATTCAAGAATGAAGGAATATCAGTTTATTGTCACAAACTCAGATTAGTGATATTAGAGAAAAAGATTAAGAAATTTTCACTCGCAGTTTTCTAAGTTGATATATATAATATCCAGCTGTGTATGCACAAGATGAAGAAGATTTCTGCATTAAGAAAAGGACTTCTACACACTCTTGTCTTCCTCAGATGTTTCCGGCTGATTCTCTTTTGCAGATGTGAACTCAAGCTGTCTTGATTTGAACACAGCTCTTCTTTTAGCTATTACACGATATGGCGGAGACACATTGAAAGAAAGTACTTCATTTGAATCATCAACCGTCTCTAGCAACAACAAAGCTTCTCTCCCAACTGGAGAAATCACTGCACTGTCTTTACTGTTTTCATTTTGATCAGCTTCCTTGACTGCACTATTAACAACATCATCTGTTTTCTTCGCCAAGACAACCTTTCGCCTTTTCCTAAAGATAGAAGGTGTGTTTGGAAAAGTTCTAGCAGCTTCTCTCAAGAAGGATTCAGGACTTCTTGTTGCAGCAGCTAAACCACTGTCCTTGTTGCACGGTGGAGTGATCGTTAAGCTAACAGGTGATGATGATACAGCACTGGGACTGCAACCACATTCATATCCATACATACGTCGCAGATCCGCTTCTGATGCAAAGTAAGAGTCTAGTGGAGACTTGTAGTACAGGTTACCATGCCTTGGAGTTCCAAACCCATTTTCTTCTTTCTTTTGGACAAAAGCGTTTGAGTTGATTCTTGGTGACATTGGTCTCAGGTTAGGCAACTGAGGCTTGCACTCAACAGAAACTGGAGAACAAGCATACTCGTTCACACCTGACTCTTCAAGCATATCTGAAGAAGAGTCTACATGGTCTACTCCATCTTCATTTGCATCTATATTAACTGAAGAAGATTGGGTAACCGAATCAGAATCCTTTAAAGGCTTAGTTGCACTAGACAGCTTGGTTGCTGATGGTGGCAAGTTGCATGTAGCAAAATAGAAGTCTAATTTCTTCTTCAACGAACTATTCCAGTGATTCTTAATTGCGTTATCCGTCCTGCATAAAGCCAAGATAAGAGACTATTTCATGACATCAGAGGCAATTAGATATTAAAAATGTTATACCTTCCAGGTAAGACTTTAGCAATCTCAGCCCATTTGTTTCCGTGTTTTTGCTGAGCGTTTATGAGAGCAGTTTCTTCTTCTGTGGTCCAAGCATCTTTTCTAATACCAGGATTTAAATGGTTGTGCCATCTGTATATCATTAAGAAATACATTGAAAGCCTCCAAAATCAAAAGAGGCATACAACACTCACTATAGTCTAAACGTTTGTTACCTTTCTCTACATTGCTTCCCTATACGACCTGGTAAAGACTTTGCGATCAAAGACCATTTGGCAGGTCCATACTTTTTTACAAGCTCAACGATTATGGCATCCTCCTAAAAATTTAGAAAAGAAAAAAGATTTTCTTTTTAGCTCGCAAATTTGAAGTGAAATCAAAAGAGATGAGAAATAAAGGGAACCTCTTGAGTCCAAGTTCCTTTGATGAGCTCAGGATTAAGAACTTTCTGCCACCGGTGCAAGCATTGGACTTGTGTTCTTTCAGGGAAAAATTCAGCTGCAAAATGAAAATACAATATAAATCAAACAGCAAGAACAAGGAGTGAGACCAGCTACTCTAGCAAGGACTGAAACAGCAGAGATCATGTTAAGAAAATGAGAGAGATTCACAAAATTTACAGCAGAGTTAAGATTATGGAAGTAGTAAACACCGAGAAGACAAGTGTAAGCTTATGAAATGTGGTGGAATACTCAACAGGAAACAGACTCAACTTGAGTCACTCAAGAAAAGAAGTTTTTTACCTATTTTCTTCCACCTCTTCCCCTTATACTTGTCAACAGCTTGTCTCAGTGTCTCATCCTGAAGAGTGATAGAAAACCAATAACAGGACACAATAAGGCTAAGTAAATGCTAATCCACTTAGTCGAATTAGTATTTGTAGACATTAGTCTATATATAAACACAAGGAACCACAAACCTCCTGAGGAGTCCAACCACCTTTAGCTCGCCTCATAGGGCCACTAGTCCTCCTGCAAATTCCAAGTAAGTGGTGGTCAAAGCACAATCTTTCCAGAACAAATTCACGGATAATATAGTAAGTACCGATGAGCTGGGGCAGGTGTTTTGAGTTGAGGTGAATAAAGGAAGATATTGACACTGCCTTCAGATGCAGAAGCAGGTGTAGGCTGCTTATTCTCCATACAGAGAATCTCAATTTTCATTTCGCTTCTTTCCTACGAGTCAAAAAGATCACAGCTTTAATTAACATGGAACAACAAGTAAACGAAGGAAAGATCTAATCAAACAACCAGATAGATCTCACGGTTCAGTAAAAGCATTACGGTTTATAACAACAGCTCAAATTGCCAAAAAAAAACCCAATAAGAAACGTGTTCTGATTCAAACCTAGCAACCTCTGAACTTACAACTGATCTGATCACGAGATACCCAATCGGAATGGGTGACAAAAACTGACCTTAGCCGGTGAAAAGGCCAATGGATTCGAACCGGAGCTCTTCATCGAGGATAGACACGAGCAGAAGAAGAAGGGAACGCTAAACAAAGACGACAACTTTATTCGAAAAAACTTTGCCCGTTAGAACGACAGAGAGAAAGACAGAGAGGAGGAGACTAACGGAAAAAGAGTTGGCGTTTGGAACAAGTGTTCTGATTTGACCTCTATCAGCCTGCTGCGTTGACCTTCAGTGCTTTCAGACCGTCGGATCACGAGTAAACACTCGGCTTATTTAGTAGCCCACACCAAAACAAGAAAGAAATATAATTATCATATACAACATTTACAAAAACTTAATATTTTCTATGAGTTGTTAACCTATACATTTTCAAAAATATTCAAAAATATAACAATATTATTCTAATGCATAGTTGCATCCTACACTAACATATAATGAAAGTCAAAGAGGTTTCAAACCTTTGTTGTCTCCGTTTCTCTAGAGAATATCGATTTTATAATAGTTAGTCCATCAATTTAGGGAGTATTATGAAATTTTACTAAATTAATTGATAAAAAAATAAAACGACCTCATGTACCATAAAAGAGAGTTTAATATATATTAATACAAATGTATAATGTGTTTAGAAATTTTAAAACAACACTAAAGATCATAGGTTTCAGTATATATAGCATTTAACCAAAAAAAACTCAATACTTACATAGAGGTTAACACATAGATTTTGACAAAAATTCAAAAATATGACAATAATGTTTTAATGCATGGTTGCATCATGCACTAACATATGATAAAGGTCAAAGAGGTTTGGAACCATTGTTGTCTCTGTTTATCTAGAGAATAGCGATTTTATAGTGCTTCATCCACCAATTTAGGGAGCTTTACGACGTTATACTAAATTAATTGATAAAAATTAAAAACATTTCCATGTACCATGAAAAATAGGTTAATATACATTAATACAAATTTAGAATGTGTTTAGAAATTTTAAAACAACACCAGAGCATTTACTAAAAACCTCAATATTTTCGTACAAGTTAACACATAGACTTTGAAAAAAATTCAAAAAGATGACAATAATGTTTTAATACATAGTTGCATCCTGCACTAACATATGATGAATATCAAAGAGGTTTAGAACATTTGTTGTCTCCGTTTCTCTAGAGAATAGCAATTTTATAGTGGTTAGTCCACTAATTTATGGAGTATTCTGAAGTTTTATTAAATTAATTGATAAAAAAAATTAAAATGATGCCCATATACCATGAAATAGAGTTTAATATACATTAATACAAATGTAGAATATGTTTAGAAATTTTAAAACAACAATAAAGATCATAGGCTTCAGTGAATAGAGCATTTACCGAAAAACTCAATATTTTCGTAGGGGTTAACACATAGACTTTGAAAAAAATTCAAAAAGATGACAATAATGTTTTAATACATAGTTGCATCCTGCACTAACATATGATGAATATCAAAGAGGTTTAGAACCTTTGTTGTCTCCGTTTCTCTAGAGAATATCGATTTTATAGTAGTTAGTCCAGCAATTTTGGGAGTATTATGAAATTTTACTAAATTAATTGATAAGAAAATAAAACGATTCCAAGTACCATAAAAGAGAGTTTAATATATATTAATACAATTGTAGAATGTGTTTAGAAAATTTAAAACAACACTAAAGATCATAGGTTTTAGTATATAGA
>NC_027756.1:54353994-54355859 GCF_000695525.1 Brassica oleracea var. oleracea | reverse complement strand
AAAAATTCAAAAATATGACAATAATGTTTTATTGCATAGTTGCAACATGCACTAACATATGTTGAATGTCAAAGAGGTTTGAAACCTTTGTTGTCTCCGTTTCTCTAGAGAATAACGATTTTATAGTGGTTAGTCCCCCAATTTATGGAGTAATATGAACTTTCACTAAATTAATTGATAAAAAACAAAAATGATGTCTATGTACCATAAAATAGAGTTTAATATATATTAATACAAATTTAGAATGTGTTTAGAAATTTCAAAACAACACTAAAGATCATAGGTTTCAGTGTATAAAACATTGACCGAAAAACTCAATATTTTCTTATAGGTTAACACATAGATTTTGAGAAAAATTCAAAAATATGACAATAATATTTTAATGCACAGTTGCATCCCGCACTAACATATAATGAAAGTCAAAGAGGTTTGGAATCTTTGTTGTCTCCGTTTCTTTAGAGAATATCGATTTTATAGTAGTTAGTCCACAAATTTAGGGAGTATTATGAAATTTTACTAAATTAATTGAAAAAAAATAAAACGATGCCATGACCATAAAAGAGAGTTTAATATACATTAATACAAATGTAGAATGTGTTTAAAAATTTGAAAACAACACTAAAGATCATAGGTTTCAGTGTATAAAACATTGACCGAAAAACTCAATATTTTCTTATAGGTTAACACATAGATTTTGAGAAAAATTCAAAAATATGACAATAATATTTTCTAACATATGATGAATGTCAAAGAGGTTTGAAACCTTTGTTGTCTCCGTTTCTCTAGAGAATAACGATTTTATAGTGGTTAGTCCACCAATTTAGGGAGTAATATGAACTTTTACTAAATTAATTGATAAAAACTAAAACGATTTCCATGTACCATGAAAGATAGGTTAATAGACATTAATACAAATGCAGAATGTGTTTAGAAAGTTTAAAACAACACCAGAGCATTTACTGAAAACCTCAATATTTTCGTAGGGGTTAACACATAGATTTTGAGAAAAATTCAAAAGGATGACAATAATGTTTTAATGCATAGTTGCATCCTGCACTAACATATGATGAATATCAAAGAGGTTTGGAACCTTTGTTTTCTCCATTTCTCTAGAGAATAGCGTTTTTATAGTGGTTAGTCCACTAATTTATAGAGTATTGTGAAGTTTTATTAAATTAATTGATAAAAAAATTAAAATTATGCCCATGTACCATGAAATAGAGTTTAATATATATTAATACAAATTTAGAAGGTGTTTAGAAATTTCAAAACAACACCAAAGATCATAGGCTTCAGTGTATAAAGCATTGACCGAAAAACTCAATATTTTCTTAGAGGTTAACACATAGATTTTATAGTGGTTAATCCACCAGTTTAGGGAGTATTATGAAGTTTTACTAAATTAATTGATAAAAATTTAAAACGATGTTCATGAGAACCTTTGTTGTCTCCGTTTCTCTAGGGAATATCGATTTTATAGTAGTTAGTCCAGCAATTTTGAGAGTATTATGAAATTTTACTAAATTAATTGATAAAAAAATAAAACGATGCCATGTACCATAAAAGAGAGTTTAATATATATTAATACAATTGTAGAATGTGTTTAGAAAATTTGAAACAACACCAGACCATTTACTGAAAACCTCAATATTTTCGTAGGGGTTAACACATAGAGTTTGAAAAAAATTCAAAAAGATGACAATAATGTTTTAATGCATAGTTGCATCCTGCACTAACATATGATGAATATCAAAGAGGTTTGGAACCTTTGTTGTTTCCGTTTCTCTAGAGAATAACGATTTCATAGTGGTTAGTCCACCAATTTAGGGAGTAATATGAACTTTTACTAAATTAATTGATAAAAA
>NC_027756.1:54353151-54353623 GCF_000695525.1 Brassica oleracea var. oleracea | reverse complement strand
GTGTTTACAAATTTTAAAACAATAATAAAGATCATAGGCTTCAGTGAATAGAGCATTTACCGAAAAGCTCAATATTTTCTTAGGGGTTAACACATAGATTTTGAGAAAAATTCAAAAATATGAAAATAATGTTTTAATGCATAGTTGCAATATGCACTAACATATGATGAATGTCAAAGAGGTTTGAAACCTTTGTTGTCTTCGTTTCTCTGGAGAATAACGATTTTATAGTGGTTAGTCCACCAATTTAGGGAGTAATATGAACTCTTACTAAATTAATTGATAAAAAACTAAAATGATGTCCGTGTACCATAAAATAGAGTTTAATATATATTAATACAAATTTAGAATGTGTTTAGAAATTTCAAAACAATACTAAAGATCATAGGCTTCAGTGTATAGAGCATTTACCTAAAAAACTAAATACTTTCATAGGGGATTAACACATAGATTTTGACAAAAATTCAAAAAA
>NC_027756.1:54351038-54353120 GCF_000695525.1 Brassica oleracea var. oleracea | reverse complement strand
CGTTTCTCTAGAGAATAACGATTTTATAGTGGCTAGTCCACCAATTTAGGGAGTAATATGAACTTTTACTAAATTAATTGATAAAAAACTAAAATGATGTCCGTGTACCATAAAATAGAGTTTAATATATATTAATACAAATTTAGAATGTGTTTAGAAATTTCAAAACAATACTAAAGATCATAGGCTTCAGTGTATAGAGCATTTACCTAAAAAACTAAATACTTTCATAGGGGATTAACACATAGATTTTGACAAAAATTCAAAAAAATGAAAATAATGTTTTAATGCATGGTTGCATCATGCACTAACATATGATAAAGGTCAAAGAGGTTTGGAACCATTGTTGTCTCCGTTTCTCTAGAGAATAACGATTTTATAGTGGCTAGTCCACCAATTTAGGGAGTAATATGAACTTTTACTAAATTAATTGATAAAAAACTAAAATGATGTCCATGTACCATAAAATAGAGTTTAATATATATTAATACAAATTTAGAATGTGTTTAGAAATTTCAAAACAACACTAAAGATCAAAGGCTTCAGTGTATAAAACATTGACCGAAAAACTCAATATTTTCTTAGGGGTTAACACATAGATTTTGAGAAAAATTCAAAAATATGACAATAATATTTTAATGCACAGTTGCATCCCGCACTAACATATAATGAAAGTCAAAGAGGTTTGGAACCTTTGTTGTCTCCGTTTCTCTTGAGAATATCGATTTTATAGTACTTAGTCCAGCAATTTAGGGAGTATTATGAAATTTTTACTAAATTAATTGATAAAAAAAAATAAAACGATGCCATGTACAATAAAAGAGAGTTAAATATACATTAATATAAATGTAGAATGTGTTTAGAAATTTTAAAACAACACTAAAGATCATAGGTTTCAGTATATAGAGCATTTACCTAAAAAACTCAATACTTTCATAGGGGATTAACACATAGATTTTGACAAAAATTCAAAAAAATGAAAATAATGTTTTAATGCATGGTTGCATCATGCACTAACATATGATATAGGTCAAAGAGGTTTGGAACCATTGTTGTCTCTGTTTATCTAGAGAATAGCGATTTTATAGTGGTTCATCCACCAATTTAGGGAGTTTTATGAAGATGTACTAAATTAATTGAATAAAATTAAAACGATTTCCATATACCATGAAAGATAGGTTAATATACATTAATACAAATTTAGAATGTGTTTAGAAATTTCAAAACAATACTAAAGATCATAGGCTTCAGTGTATAGAGCATTTACCTAAAAAACTCAATACTTTCATAGGGGATTAACACATAGATTTTGACAAAAATTCATAAATATGAAAATAATGTTTTAATGCATGGTTGCATCATGCACTAACATATGATATAGGTCAAAGAGGTTTGGAACCATTGTTGTCTCTGTTTATCTAGAGAATAGCGATTTTATAGTGGTTCATCCACCAATTTAGGGAGTTTTATGAAGATGTACTAAATTAATTGAATAAAATTAAAACGATTTCCATATACCATGAAAGATAGGTTAATATACATTAATACAAATTTAGAATGTGTTTAGAAATTTTAAAACAACACCAGAACATTAGTTAGTCCAACAATTTTGGGAGTATTATGAAATTTTACTAAATTAATTGATAAAAAAATAAAACGATGCCATGTACCATAAAAGAGAGTTTAATATATATTAATACAATTGTAGAATGTGTTTAGAAAATTTGAAACAACACCAGACCATTTACTGAAAACCTCAATATTTTCGTAGGGGTTAACACATAGACTTTGAAAATTTTTCAAAAAGATGACAATAATGTTTTAATGCATAGTTGCATCCTGCACTAACATATGATGAATATCAAAGAGGTTTGGAACCTTTGTTGTTTCCGTTTCTCTAGAGAATAACGATTTTATAGTGGTTAGTCCACAAATTTATGGAGTATTGTGAAGTTTTATTAAATTAATTGATAAAATAATTCAAATGATGCCCATGTACCAAGAAGTATAGTTTAATATACATTAATACAAATGCAGAATATGTTTAGAAATTTTAAAACAACAATAAAGATCATAGGCTTC
>NC_027756.1:54350524-54350938 GCF_000695525.1 Brassica oleracea var. oleracea | reverse complement strand
TTAATATATATTCATACAAATTTAGAATGTGTTTAGAAATTTCAAAAAAACACTAAAGATCATAGGTTTCAGTATATAGAGCATTTACCCAAAAAACTCAATACTTTCATAGGGGTTAACACATAGATTTTGACAAAAATTCAAAAATATGACAATAATGTTTTAATGCATGGTTGCATCATGCACTAACATATGATAAAGGTCAAAGAGGTATGGAACCATTGTTGTCTTTGTTTATCTAGATAATAGCAATTTTATCGCGGTTCATCCACCTATTTAGGGAGTTTTACGACGTTATACTAAATTAATTGATAAAAATTAAAACGATTTCCATGTACCATGAAAGATAGTTTAATATACATTAATACAAATGTGTTTAGAAAATTTGAAACAACACCAGAGCATTTACTGAAA
>NC_027756.1:54350158-54350469 GCF_000695525.1 Brassica oleracea var. oleracea | reverse complement strand
TATCAAAGAAGTTTGGAACCTTTGTTGTTTCCGTTTCTCTAGAGAATAGCGATTTTATAGTGGTTAATCTACTAATTTATGGAGTATTGTGAAGTTTTATTAAATTAATTGATAAAAAAATTCAAATGATGCCCATTTACCAAGAAGTAGAGTTTAAAATACATTAATAAAAATGTAGAATATGTTTAGAAATTATAAAACAACAATAAAGATCATAGGCTTCAGTGAATAGAGCATTTACCGAAAAACTCAATATTTTCATAAGGGTTAACACATAGATTTTGAGAAAAATTAAAAAACATGACAATAAT
>NC_027756.1:54349805-54350081 GCF_000695525.1 Brassica oleracea var. oleracea | reverse complement strand
AGAATAACGATTTTATAGTGGTTAGTCCACCAATTTAGGGAGTAATATGAACTTTTACTAAATTAATTGATAAAAAAACTAAAATGATGTCCATGTACCATAAAATAGAGTTTAATATATATTAATACAAATTTAGAATATGTTTAGAAATTTCAAAACAACACTAAAGATCAGAAGCTTCAGTGTATAAAGCATTGACCGAAAAACTCAATATTTTCTTAGGGGTTAACACATAGATTTTGAGAAAAATTCAAAAATATGACAATAATATTTTAA
>NC_027756.1:54348867-54349646 GCF_000695525.1 Brassica oleracea var. oleracea | reverse complement strand
TTGCCATGTAACATAAAAGAGAGTTTAATATACATTAATACAAATGTAGAATGTGTTTAGAAATTTTAAAACAACACTAAAGATCATAGGTTTCAGTATATAGAGCATTTACCTAAAAAACTCAATACTTTCATGTTTTAATGCATGGTTGCATCATGCACTAACATATGATAAGGTCAAAGAGGTTTGGAACCGTTGTTGTCTCTGTTTATCTAGAGAATAACGATTTTATAGTGGTTCATCCACCAATTTAGGGAGTTTTATGACGTTATACTAAATTAATTGATAAAAATTAAAACGATTTCCATGTACCGTGAAAGATAGGTTAATATACATTAATACAAATTTAGAATGTGTTTAGAAATTTTAAAACAACACCAGAGCATTTACTGAAAACCTCAATATTTTCGTAGGGGTTAACACATAGACTTTAAAAAAAATTCAAAAAGATGACAATAATGTTTTAATGTATAGTTGCATCCTGCACTAACATATGATGAATATCAAAGAGGTTTGGAACCTTTGTTGTCTCCGTTTCTCTAGAGAATAGCGATTTTATATTGGTTAGTCCACTAATTTATGGAGTATTGTGAAGTTTTATTAAATTAATTGATAAAAAATTAAAATGATGCTCATGTACCATGAAATAGAGTTTAATATGCATTAATACAAATGTAGAATATGTTTAGATATTTTAAAAAAACAATAAAGATCATACGCTTCAGTGAATAGAGCATTTACCGAAAAACTCAATATTTTCGTAGGGGTTAACACATAGA
>NC_027756.1:54347819-54348686 GCF_000695525.1 Brassica oleracea var. oleracea | reverse complement strand
AAAATGATGTCCATGTACCATGAAATAGAGTTTAATATACATTAATACAAACGTAGATTATGTTTAGAAATTTTTAAACAACAGTAAAGAACATAAGCTTCAGTGAATAGAGCATTTACCGAAAAACTCAATATTTTCGTAGGGGTTAACACATAGATTTTGAGAAAAATTCAAAAATATGACAATAATGTTTTAATGCACAGTTTCAACATGCACTAACGTATGATGAATGCCAAAGAGGTTTGGAACCTTTGTTCTCTCCGTTTCTCTAGATAATAACGATTTTATAGTGGTTAGTCCACCAATTTAGGGAGTAATATGAACTTTTACTAAATTAATTGATAAAAAAAACTAAAATGATGTTCATGTACCATAAAATAGAGTTTATTATATAGTAATACAAATTTAGGATGTGTTTAGAAATTTCAAAACAACACTAATGATCAGAGGCTTCAGTGTATAAAGCATTGACCGAAAAACTCAATATTTTCTTAGGGGTTAACACATAGATTTTAAGAAAAAATCAAAAATATGAAAATAATATTTTAATGTACAGTTGCATCCCGCACTAACATATAATGAAAGTCAAAGAGGTTTGGAACCTTTGTTGTCTCTGTTTCTCTAGAGAATAACGATTTTATAGTGGTTAGTCCACCAATTTAGGGAGTAATATGAACTTTTACTAAATTAATTGATAAAAAAAACTAAAATGATGTTCATGTACCATAAAATAGAGTTTATTATATAGTAATACAAATTTAGGATGTGTTTAGAAATTTCAAAACAACACTAATGATCAGAGGCTTCAGTGTATAAAGCATTGACCGAAAAACTCAATATTTTCTTAGGGGTTAACACATAGATTTT
>NC_027756.1:54345829-54347011 GCF_000695525.1 Brassica oleracea var. oleracea | reverse complement strand
CTCACTAACATATGATAAAGGTCAAAGAGGTTTGGAACCATTGTTGTCTCTGTTTATCAAGATAATAGCGATTTTATAGTGGTTCATCTACCTATATAGGGAGTTTTACGACGTTATACTAAATTAATTGATAAAAATTAAAACGATTTCCATGTACCATGAAAGATAGGTTGATATACATTAATACAAATTTAGAATGTGTTTAGAAATTTTAAAAAAACAACACCAGAGCATTTACTGAAAACCTCAATATTTTCGTAGGGGTTAACACATAGACTTTGAAAAAAATTCAAAAAGATGACAATAATGTTTTAACGCATAGTTGCATCCTGAACTAACATATGATGAATATCAAAGAGGTTTAGAACCTTTGTTGTCTCCGTTTCTCTAGAGAATATCGATTTTATAGTAGTTAGTCCAGCAATTTTGGGAGTATTATGAAATTTTACTAAATTAATTGATAAGAAAATAAAACGATTCCACGTACCATAAAAGAGAGTTTAATATATATTAATACAATTGTAGAATGTGTTTAGAAAATTTAAAACAACACTAAAGATCATAGGTTTTAGTATATAGAGCTTTTACCTAAAAATTAAATACTTTCATAGGGAACACACATAGATTTTAACAAAAATTCAAAAATATGACAATAATGTTTTAATGCATGGTTGCATCATGCACTAACATATGATAAATGTCAAAGAGGTTTGGAACCATTGTTGTTTCTGTTTATCAAGATAATAGCGATTTTATAGTGGTTCATCTACCTATATAGGGAGTTTTACGACGTTATACTAAATTAATTGATAAAAATTAAAACGATTTCCATGTACCATGAAAGATAGTTTAATATACATTAATACAAATTTAGAATGGGTTTAGAAAATTTGAAACAACACCAGAGCATTTACTGAAAACCTCAATATTTTCGTAGGGGTTAACACATAGACTTTGAAAAAAATTCAAAAAGATGACAATAATGTTTTAATGCATAGTTGCATCTTGTACTAATATATGATGAATATCAAAGAGGTTTGGAACCTTTGTTGTTTCCGTTTCTCTGGAGAATAGCGATTTTATAGTGGTTAATACACTAATTTAAGGACTATTGTGAAGTTTTATTAAATTAATTGATAAAAAAATTCAAATGATGCCCATGTACCAAGAAGTAGAGTTTAA
>NC_027756.1:54342544-54345532 GCF_000695525.1 Brassica oleracea var. oleracea | reverse complement strand
GTGTTTTATTAAATTAATTGATAAAAAAATTAAAATGATGTCCACGTACCGTGAAATAGAGTTTAATATACATTAATACAAACGTAGATTATGTTTAGAAATTTTTAAACAACAGTAAAGAACATAAGCTTCAGTGAATAGAGCATTTACCGAAAAACTCAATATTTTCGTAGGGGTTAACACATAGATTTTGAGAAAAATTCAAAAATATGACAATAATATTTTAATGCATAGTTGCAACATGAACTAACATATGATGAATGCCAAAGAGGTTTGGAACCTTTGTTGTCTCGGTTTCTCTAGAGAATAACGATTTTATAGTGGTTAGTCCACCTATTTAGGGAGTAATATGAACTTTTACTAAATTAATTGATAAAAAAAATAAAATGATGCCATGTACAATAAAAGAGAGTTAAATATACATTAATATAAATGTAGAATGTGTTTAGAAATTTTAAAACAACAATAAAGATCATAGGTTTCAGTATATAGAGCATTTACCTAAAAAAACTCAATACTTTCACAGGGGATAACACAGATTTTGACAAAAATTCAAAAATATGAAAATAATGTTTTAATGCATGGTTGCATCATGCACTAACATATGATATAGGTCAAAGAGGTTTGGAACGATTGTTGTCTCTGTTTTTCTAGAGAATAGCGATTTTATAGTGGTTCATCCACCAATTTAGGGAGTTTTACGACGTTATACTAAATTAATTGATAAAAATTAAAACCATTTGCATGTACCATGAAAGATAGGTTAATATACATTAATACAAATTTAGAATGTGTTTAAAAATTTTAAAACAACACCAGAGCATAAACTGAAAACTTCAATATTTTCGTAGGGGTTAGTTAACACATAGACTTTGAAAAAAATTCAAAAAGATGACAATAATGTTTTAATGCATAGTTGCATCCTGCACTAACATATGATGAATATCAAAGAGGTTTGGAACCTTTGTTGTCTCCGTTTCTCTAAAGAATAGCGATTTTATAGTGGTTAGTCCACTAATTTATGGAGTATTGTGAAGTTTTATTAAATTAATTGATAAAAAAATTAAAATGATGCCCATGTACCACGAAATAGAGTTTAATATACATTAATACAAATGTAGAATATTTTTAGAAATTTTAAAACAACAATAAAGATCATAGGTTTCAGTATATAGAGCATTTACCTAAAAAAACTCACGTAGGGGTTAACACATAGATTTAGAGAAAAAATCAAAAAATATGACAATAATGTTTTAATGGATAGTTAAACCATGCACTAACATATGATGAATATCAAAGAGGTTTGGAACATTTGTTGTCTCCGTTTCTCTAGAGAATAACGATTTTATTGTGGTTAGTCCACCAATTTAGGGAGTAATATGAACTTTTACTAAATTTATTGATAAAAAACTAAAATGATGTCCATGTACTATAAAATAGAGTTTAATATATATTAATACAAATTTAGAATGTGCCTAGAAATTTCAAAACAACACTAAAGATCAGAGGCTTCAGTGTATAAAGCATTGACCGAAAAATTCAATATTTTCTTAGGGGTTAACACATAGATTTTGAGAAAAATTCAAAAATATGACAATAATATTATAATGCATAGTTGTATCCCGCACTAACATATAATGAAAGTCAAAGAGGTTTGGAACCTTTGTTGTCTCCGTTTCTCTAGAGAATATCGATTTTATAGTAGTTAGTCCACCAATTTAGGGAGTATTATGAAATTTTACTAAATTAATTGATAAAAAAAATAAAATGATGCCATGTACCATAAAAGAGAGTTTAACATTAATACAAAAGTAGAATGTGTTTAGAAATTTTAAAACAACACTAAAGATCATAGGTTTCAGTATATAGAGCATTTACCTAAAAAACTCAATACTTTCATAGGAGTTAACACATAGATTTTGACAAAAATTCAAAAATATTACAATAATGTTTTAACGCATGGTTGCATCATGCACTAACATATGATAAAGGTCAAAGAGGTTTGGAACCATTGTTGTCTCTGTTTATCTAGAGAATAGCGATTTTATAGTGGTTCATCCACCAATTTAGGGAGTTTTAGGACGTTATACTAAATTAATTGATAAAAATTAATACGATTTCCATGTACCATGAAAGATATGTTAATATACATTAATAAAAATTTAAAATGTGTTTAGAAATTTTAAAACAACACCAGAGCATTTACTGAAAACCTCAATATTTTCGTAGGGGTTAGTTAACACATAGACTTTGAAAAAAAATCAAAAAGATGACAATAATTTTTTAATGCATAATTGCATCATGCACTGACATATGATGAATATCAAAGAGGTTTGGAACCTTTGTTGTCTCCGTTTCTCTAAAGAATAGCGATTTTATAGTGGTTAGTCCACTAATTTATGGAGTATTGTGAAATTTTATTAAATTAATTGATAAAAAAATTAAAATGATGCCCATGTACCATGAAATAGAGTTTAATATACATTAATACAAATGTAGAATATGACAATACTGAATTAATGTATAGTTGCATCATGCGCTAACATATGATGAAGTTCGAAGAGGTTTGGAACATTTGATGTCTCTATTTCTCTAGAGAATAACGATTTTATACTCGTTAGTCCACCAATTTTGGAAGTATTATGAAGTTTTGCAAAATTAATTGATAAAAAAATTAAAATAATGTCCATGTACCATGAAATAGAGTTTAATATACATTAATACAAACGTAGAATATGTTTAGAAATTTTAAAACAACAATAAAGATCATAGGCTTCAGTGAATAGAGCATTTAGCGAAAAACTCAATATTTTTGTTGGGGTTAACACGTAGATTTTGAGAAAAATTCAAAAATATGACAATAATATTTTAATGTATAGTTGCAACATGCACTAACATATGATGAATGTCAAAGAGGTTTGAAACCTTTGTTGTCTCCGTTTCTCTAGAGAATAACGATTTTATAGTGGTTAGTCCACCAATTTAGGG
>NC_027756.1:54342136-54342499 GCF_000695525.1 Brassica oleracea var. oleracea | reverse complement strand
ACTAAAATGATGTCCATGTACCATAAAATAGAGTTCACGAGTAAACACTCGGCTTATTTAGTAGCCCACACCAAAACAAGAAAGAAATATAATTATCATATACAACATTTACAAAAACTTAATATTTTCTATGAGTTGTTAACCTATACATTTTCAAAAATATTCAAAAATATAACAATAATATTTTAATGCACAGTTGCATCCCACACTAACATATAATGAAAGTCAAAGAGGTTTGGAACCTTTGTTGTCTCCGTTTCTCAAGAGAATATCGATTTTATAGTAGTTAGTCCACCAATTTAGGGAGTATTATGAAATTTTACTAAATTAATTGATAAAAAAATAAAACGATGCCATGTACAA
>NC_027756.1:54305466-54342006 GCF_000695525.1 Brassica oleracea var. oleracea | reverse complement strand
AACACATAGATTTTGACAAAAATTCAAAAATATGAAAATAATGTTTTAATGCATGGTTGCATCATGCACTAACATATGATATAGGTCAAAGAGGTTTGGAACCATTGTTGTCTCTGTTTATCTAGAGAATAGCGATTTTATAGTGGTTCGTTCATTCACCAATTTAGGGAGTTTTACGACGTTATACTAAATTAATTGATAAAAATTAAAACGATTTCCAAGTACCATGAAAGATAGGTTAATATACATTAATACAAATTTAGAATGTGTTTAAAAGTTTTAAAACAACACCAGAGCATTTACTGAAAACCTTAATATTTTCGTAGGGGTTAGTTAACACATAGACTTTGAAAAAAAATCAAAAAGATGACAATAATGTTTTAATGTATAGTTGCATCCTGCACTAACATATGATGAATATCAAAGAGGTTTGGAACCTTTGTTGTCTCCGTTTCTCTAGAGAATAGTGTTTTTATAGTGGTTAGTCCACTAATTTATGGAGTATTGTGAAGTTTTATTAAATTAATTGATAAAAAAATTAAAATGATGCCCATATACCATGAAATAGAGTTTAATATACATTAAGAAAAATTAATATACCAGTGTAAGATCTTATGTATCTAAAATTCTTAAGAAAATATTTTGTTGTATAAGTGGTGGGATACTTTCTATAATCAAATTATTACAAATTTAGAATATGAAAGAAAGAAAAACAGATTTTGACTATGATTGATACATAGTCCCGCCAAAGTCAAACTTTACATATATGTTTTCCACCAACCACACAACACAATTAATATAAAAGCCGAAGCAGAAAGACACACCACTTTTTAAGTCTTACATCACTCAGCCATGGGGAATATCTTCTGCTACTTAACCACAGGATGGAGAAGCAATGTTGCTCCAGCGACGGAAACAACTACTGTTCAACCACGATCACAATCACAGAGTGTAGTTAATCAATCTGTATCCTCAGCCTCGAAGTCGATTTCGAACCATTCTTCACCCAAAACTATGGCAGAGCCGTATCGTAGCGGAAGAAAGTGAGATTAAGCCAAGTATGATGAAGCAGAGTTGTTATTGGTGAACGGGACCAGTTATAAGTTGTACGACATTTAATAATATCCAAACTTTATGACATGTAATGTAATATCGTGCAACTTTGTGATCATACTCTTACTTTTATTTTATACAATCCTTCTTCAATATATATGTGTTCTCTCTTAAAGTGCATTGCTTCTTATTTTTTAGTAGACATAAAACAGGGAAGAAGATAAGACAAAGGCAAAGGTTACATTCATCGTCTCGGGCCGCTTAAACACCAATATTGAAAACTAACTTTGACATTTTACGAGTTACGACCACCTATGTACTAGCAAAAATGATAAAATACATGGCTGTAAATAAAGATATATACACCATGTACGACACGTTGACAAAAAGTACTAAGAATCAATTCTATTAAAACAGAAGCAATAAAAAATCTACTTACAAAAAATCATAGTTAAACCAATACATTTATTTAACTTCCTATTATTTTGCATATAACAAATTTATCTACTATAACATTTACACTCTAACTTAACATATTATTATTTTTATTTTAAAATAAATTATCCTAAAAGATATTCTGATATCCGTAAGAATCTTATTTAGGATTGTATTATTGATAATATCTTTTACCTAAAATGTAAATTTTTTTTTTGATGAAATGTGAAATTTATTGATCAAAGTAAAAGAATAGACATTTACGATGGGAAGTAAAAAACTATAAGCTATGAGCTATACACAAGAAAATGCTCGTAATAGACCTATGTATAATCAAATACCTCAAACCAGCGTTGCATCAGCCCAGCTAACTTATGATCCGGTTTGTAACGTAGAGAATTGATTCGGTTTTGTATGGCTTTGTCAATGATTCGGATAGCTTGCTCTGTTGTGTGATAACTTTTTTAATGTCTCCGGTCGTTCCTCTCCTTCCACATGTAATAGATGCATGTCTGAAACACCATTTGGACAAGTATCTTGTCCATGCTGCTAAGAGAGTTTCTAGTAACAAACTGCAAAGTGAGACTCCAGTCAGGATTGATCCTTCTACCACATAACCGGCCTGCAAGTCTGTTCCAAACAGTGAAGGTAAAGGGACAAGCAAAAAAGATATGGTCCCTCGACTCATCCCTTTCTCCACACATCAAGCAAATTTGCTGTATACCCCAAGCCCTCATACGCACTCCGGTTGATAAGCGATCCTTTATTGCCAGCCATACAATAAAAGAGTATCTAGGAACGCCCTGTGGAAACCATACACTCTTGCTCCAAACCACCTTATCCTTCTTCACCCGTATTTGATCCCAAGTTTTATTCGATGAGAAGTGTGATTCATAAGTGTTCTCCGCATGCTTCCATAGCACCACGTCTCTGCCATGCTCGTCAAGAGGTACCCTTTCATTCTGGATACGGTCATGAAGAGCATGAAAATGCCTACTCCTGTTCCCCCTGATGTTCCATCGCTGACGCATAACTGCTTCACTAACTCGAGCGGTTCTCGCAACTCCAAGATAGTACGTACCCACATCACCCGTAATGTCCAAGAGTCTCCCCATCTTCAGCCAGTCATCATACCAAAAAAATGCAGTGTGCCCATCATTAATCTCAAACCGGATGAATGGATATGCCAACGTTCTCAACTTTAGCAGCTTCCTCCAGATCCAAGATTTCCTCCAGTGTGCCAGTGTAAATTATTTTTCAAATAATAAAAATGCTTAATTAATATTAAGCACTATTATAAATGAATATTAATTCATTTTTTAATTGATAGAATAATAAATAACATTTTATAATATTTATATATGCATAATTTATATTCATAATTAAATATTACACCAATTAATAAATATAAAATAACTTAATCCAGTTATTAAATATTTTATAAATTATAAAATTAAATCTTTACATATACATATTAACATATATTTATGAATTTTACAACATACTTCAACTTATTAAAATAAATATTAAAGTAATATATTTAAAGTAACAAGTAATTTTATATTTTAATATTTATATTTAAATTAGAATGTTAAAATATTATTTAATATATTTGAGTATTATTAATATAAATACTAAACTTAGTTGATATTACTATTATTTGATTATATGGTACATCGACCTATAGGTTATGTTTATCATTACATTTTTGGTGGATTATTTATTAAATATGTAACTTTTTATTAAGTATGAGACGGGTTGAACGATATGTAGTTTATTTATATTATAATTTTAAAGCTTCAAAATATAAGTAAAAATAATACGAGGCATGTTATATAAAAGATTTATTTTCATAAAATAATATTCATATAAATATATTTTAATTATATACACTTTAAAACAATTTTAGGTAAAAATACATATATGTAAAATTTCTAATTTTTACTAAATAAATTTTCAAATGAAAATTATTTCTGTGCTTTCGTATCGCGAGTCAAAATCTAGTCAACGTTTAAAAAGTAAATAGTATATTGTTCATTAAACCGACAGATGTCAAGACCATACATGATTGAAGATTTATCATCATTTTAACTCAAAAGGGTCCCACAGATTCATCTTTTTTACTATTTAAACGGTCTTGTTTCTAGGTTTAGTTACTTTTGAACTAAGGATGATGGATGGTGAACAAGATACAACTCGTCGCCAAGTAGAAGAACATGAAAATGGTTCCTGCCAAGATGTTTCTCGTGCTGTAATGGTAGAGTTTTTCTCTGTTTTTAGCTGAGCCCTTGAGGTCTTTTTTTGGTTTTAGGTGTGATCTTCTGCATAAGACTTTTAATGGTTTCTCCTTGATGGAAATTTTGTGAGGGAACTGATACGTGAAACCAAGTGAATAGTCTTCTTTTTTTTGTGTGTTTTGTAGAATGGAGTTTCTGCTGAGATTACTGAAGAGATATCACCGAGCCAACACAACACGAAAGGTGGCGGGACCTTGTGTTTGATATACAGTTGAGAGAACAAGAAGACGATTTCCTGAGAGCAAATGGATCCTTTACTCTTCCTACTCCTAGTCCTGTCACCAAAAGGTTCAACTTCTCTCCTATGCAAGTCCTAGAATCGGGAGACGCGTCGGATCCATGAGTCCTTCCTCGTTAAGAAGAAGGACTAGTCTGAAGAATGTCTTTAACTTCAAAGGGCAGAACAACAATGCAGATATTGAGGAAGGTGTGGGTTTGGTGTATGATGGCAGAGATAAGTATAATATCCCAAGAACATGGTCTCTCACTAATCTCTTAACTCCTAGAAAATTCAAGCAGACAGAGTCTTTACCGTTTATGATCAAGTTACATCCATGGTCAGTATCCTATCTTAAAGAAATTGGTTTACTATAAGCAAGGGAGATAGACTTGTACATGTGTTATTTTTGCCAGAAAAGAGAGCGTACACTGCCTATACGCCGTACACGTTCTGTCCCAACGCTCATCGACAATGATGGTAACGTGAAGCCGTCAGGCCTTATACGTGTGATTCCTACATCTCGTGGGGATACTAAGAGTCTAGATATGATGCATGCATCAAAAACGAGTAATCTCAACTGCTAAACCTCTTTCATCATGTGTAACAACCTTACCTTATATATTTAGAGATATGTGTTCAGATGAAGATGTTCCTGAAGACAAAGGCAAAGGTTACATTCATCATCTCAGGCCGTTTAAACACCAATATTCAAAACTAACTTTGACATGTTACGACCACCTACTTACTAGCAAAAATGATAAATACATGGCTGTAAATCTTTATATATAAAGATGGGTTTGCTTTCTTCCTAGGCTGTCCACGTAGGCGGACACGTCACTAATTCGAGTCTTGAGAACTCGACACGTGTCCGCATCCAAAACGCGGCGTTTCATTAACTTGGAGTTGGAGATCGTATGGGCTTTTGGTGTAACTCATAAACATGCGGGAATATTGTCGTGTGAGCTTTAGATCAAATTAAAAATAATACTTTTAACAGTATACTTTTATATTTTAGTAAACAAATAATGGCGTATTCTTCGTCTTATGTATACGTCATAAAAACAGCTCTTATGATATTGTTGATATTCAATACGATCATACCGGTATGAAAATTAATGTAAATCAACAGAACCGAGTACGATGATTTTAATTGGATTTACATGTGTCGAAAAGACAATAAAATATTTTTGTTTATTTTAATGTATAAAATAGCCCGTAAAAACCAAAAAACTAGATGAACCAATAGATTTATAGTATATTATGAACTTACATATAAATGTATAATATTATATAGTGAATGCAAAATTGAATTTACTAATTTGATATACATATGCCGAGCATTTAACATATGAATAATGTTTTAGCAAAAAAAACATAGGAATAATTATTTGCTTTACCCATTTACATCAATTTATTTTTTAAGGTCCATGATTTCACGATAAATAGTGCTCCTAACTTTTTTTTCATACAACAGCGCAAACATATTATTATATATTACTCATACTTAGCTATTTGAATAAACGAACACTCTGATATTTGAAAATTTTAAACGATTCCCTTTGTACGGTAAACGGTTTCATTTCAAAGTATTAATACACCAATGCAAAAATATATTTTGCAAGATAATTACACGCATCTGCATCATAAGCTATTTATTACATACGAGCATTGATGCTACAAAAATGTAGAATGTGTTTAATATACATGCGAGCATGGATGTCCATGTACCATGAAAGCGAGTTTAGTATACATTAATACAAATTTAGAATGTGTTAGATTTTTTTTAAACAACACAAAAGATCATACGCTTTCAGTATATAGAGCATTTACCAAAAAAAAACTCAATATTTTTGTAAGGGTTAACACATAGATTTTGAGAAAATTTCAAAAATATGACAATACTATTTTAATGCATAATTGCATCTTGAATTAACATATGATGAAAGTCAAAGAGGTTTGAAACCTTTGTTGTCTCTGTTTCTCTAGAGAATAGCGATTTTATAGTGGTTAGTCCACTAATTTAGGAAGTATATGAATTTTTACTAAATTAACTGATAAAAAATAAAACGATGCCCATGTACCATGAAAGAGAGTTTTTTATACATTAATAAAAATGTAGAATGTATAATGAAATTTTAAAACAACACTAAAGATCATAGGCTTCAGTACATAGAGCATTTACCAAAAAAAACGCAATACTTTCATAGGGGTCAACACATAGATTTGGAGAAAAATTCAAAAATATGACAATACTGTTTTAATGCATAGTTGCATCCTACACTAACATATGATGAAGGTCAAAGTGGTTTGGAACCTTTTTTATCTCTGTTTCTCTAGAAAATAGTGATTTTATAGTGGTTAGTCCACTAATTTAGGGAGTATATGAACTTTTATTAAATTAACTGATAAAAAAATAAAACGATGCCCATGTACCATGAAAGAAAGTTTAATATACATTAATAAAAATGTAGAATGTGTATTGAAATTTTAAAACAACACTAAAGATCATAGGCTTCAGTATATAGAGAATTTACCAAAAAAACGCAATACTTTCATAGGGGTACACACAGATTTTGAAAAAAAAAATCAAAAATATGACAATACTGTTTTAATGCATAGTTGCATCCTGCACTAACATATGATGAATGTAAAAGAGGTTTGAAACCTTTGTTGTCTCCGTTTCTCTAGAGAATAGCGATTTTATAGTGGTTAGTCCACTAATTTGGTGAGTATTGTGAAGTTTTACTAAATTAATTGATAAAAAAAAAATGATGCCCATGTACCATGAAATAGAGTTTAATATACATTAATACAAATGTAGAATGTGTTTAGAAATTTTAAAACAACACTAAAGATCATAGGCTTAAGTGTATAGAGCATTTACCGAAAAACTCAATATTTTCGTAGAGGTGTTAACACATCGATTTTGAGAAAAATTCAAACATATGACAACACTGTTTTAATTTATGGTTGCATCATGCACTAACATATGATGAAGGTCAAAGATGTTTAAACCCTTTGTTATCTCCGTTTCTCTAGAGAATTGCGATTTTATAGTGGTTAGTCCACCTATTTAGAAAGTATCATAAAGTTTTACTAAATTAATTGATAAAAAATTAAAATGATGCTCATGTACCAAGAGTTTAATATACATTAATACAAATGTAAAATGTGTATATAAATTTTAAAACAATACCAAAGATCACATGCTTCAGTATATAGATCATTTACCAAAAAAACTCAATATTTTCGTAAGGGTTAACACATAGATTTTGAGAAAAATTCAAAAATATGACAATATTGTTTTAATGCATGGTTTCATCATGTACAAACATATGATGAAGGTTAGAAAGGTTTGAAATCTTTGTTTTCTCCGTTTCTCTAGAGAATAGCGATTTATAGTGGTTCATCCACCAATTTATGGTGTTTTATGAAGTTATACTAAATTAATTTCTAAAGAATTAAAAAGATTTCTATGTACCATGAAAGAGAGTTTAATATACATTAATACAAATGTAGAATATGTTTAGAAATTTTAAAACAACACTAGAGTATTTACCGAAAAACTCAATATTTTCGTAAGAGTTAACATTTAGATTTTGAGAAAAATTCAAAAATATGACAATACTGTTTTAATGCATATTTGCATCATGCACTAACATATTATTAATTTTAAAAAGGTTTGAAACCTTTGTTATCTATGTTTCTCTAGAGAATAACGATTTTATAATGGTTAGTCCTTAAGGAGTATTATAAAATTTTACTAAATTAATTGATAAAAAATTAAAATGATGTTCATGTACCATAAAAAAGAGTTTAATATACATTAATAAAAATATAGAATGTGTTTAGGAATTTTAAAACAACGATATCGCATTTACCGACAAATTATTCGTATGGGTTAATTACTCGTTACAGGCCCATTAAAAAGCCTTTTTAAAAAAAAAAAAAAAAAAAAAAAAAATAGAGAGTGATCAAATTCAAACCAAGGGGATCGGGTCACTCGCTTGTACTAAACTCAAAATTTGAATAAAAGTCTTTTCTCTCTCTCTCTCTCTCTATTCTCTAACATACACACACAGAGATGGATTCGAAAACCCCATTGAAAACCAACATTCTCAATTCGTCTTGCGTTTCGAAAGTGAGGGTCGTCCTTAGGGTTCGTCCCTTTCTCCCCCGAGAGATCTCCGAAGTCCAGCCGTGTGTTTCCGTAATCGACGGTCACCATGACAGCGAAGTGGCGGTTCATCTCAAAGATCCACTTAGCTGGTAACCCTCTTTCCCTTCTTTCCAAATTGATTTTATGGATTCTGACGAATCGGTGGTTTTACTGTGGAGCCAGTCGGAAGGAATGCTACCAGCTGGATGCGCTGTTTCACGGGAGAGATGGTGATGAGAAGGTGAGGCAGATATTTGATAGAGAAGTAAATCCTTTGATTCTGGGGATTTTCAACGGTTTCAACGCTACTGTGCTTGCCTTTGGAGCTACCGGAAGCGGGAAGACGTTTACCATGCAGGTCGATTCGCTTTAAGATTTCACAGATTATTTTTGGATTTCATGGAGTTGCTATACTTTGCCTTTGATCTTTGCTTTAAAGAAAGACCATGAAAGTTGGAGACTTGATTGATATCTGCATTAAAGATTTATACTTGACTTTTTGCTTGGTTTTCAAAACCTTTATCACGTTTGAGCTCTAAAATGCGTTTCAAAAGACTATACCTTTTCTTCAAACTAGTTTGTTTGTTTTTTCTGTAAATTGCATCTTCATTATAGCAAATGATGTGTGGTTTCAACTCTTCTTGCATTATCTGTCTCAGGGAACCGATGAGCTGCCTGGCCTTATGCCATTGGCCATGTCCACCATCCTGTCTATGTGCGAGAAGACAGCAAGTAGTGCAGAGGTTTCGTATTATGAAGTTTACATGGACAGATGTTGGGATCTCCTAGAGGTTAAAGCCACCGAGGTTGCTATTTGGGAAGATAAGGATGGACAAGTTCATCTCAAGGGACTGTCTAGTATCCCAGTTAACTCCATGCCTGAGTTTCACGAGGCGTACTCATGTGGCGTCCTGCGGAGGAAAGTTGCACACACTGGTCTAAATGATGTCTCTAGTAGAAGCCACGGAGTGCTTGTGATCTCAGTACTCTCGGAAGGTGGTGTCACTGGAAAAATCAATCTCATTGATCTGGCTGGTAAATTTCTTCCTGTTTTCCAAGTATTTAATTGTATACCATCTTTCTCTTTAACGTTAACTCTACACGACTTAAGCAGGTAACGAAGACAATAGAAGGACAGGCAATGAAGGAATCCGTCTGCAAGAGAGCGCCAAGATTAACCAGTCATTATTTGCATTGTCCAATGTGGTTTATGCACTGAATAACAATCTGCCCAGAGTGCCTTACAGGGAAAGCAAATTGACTAGAATATTGCAGGATTCACTTGGGGGAACAAGTAGGGCTCTCATGGTAGCATGCCTGGTAGGAAGATAATTGTTTTATTGTTTTACAGTGAGGTTCATTTCTTTGATCAGGAAATATCCTATGTCGCTAATGTGCTGAATATGTTTGTTCGTTTCAGAATCCTGGAGAATACCAAGAATCTCTTCGCACTGTTAGCCTCGCTGCAAGGTCTAGGCAGATTTCAAACGTTGTGTCTATGAATCCCAAGGTTGAGACCCCCAAGGTTAAAGTAGACATGGAAGCAAAACTGCAAGCTTGGCTGGAATCAAAAGGCAAGACAAAAAGCTCGCATAGGATGATGCCTATACGTTCTCCGCTGATAGGTACAAATCAAAGTTCAATATCTCGAAGCTCGGTCAAGAAACTCGGTGTTCATAGATCAGCCGTTGCAGGAAGTGCCAAACTTACTGGCAAAGAACAGAGGTACCCCTTTGAATGGTTGAGTTTATTAATCATTCCATATGCCAGAACCTCTTCCCTCACAACTTATCTGTATACAGGAACGCATTTGTGAGTGCCAGGAACTTATTTGGTGGGGAAATCTCTGATGCTTCACAGTTATGGGTAAGCTGATCCTCTTGTGAAAAACATAGACATTTGTATATTATATTGCACGTTTTTGACTTATACCTTTCATACTACTGAACGGGAAGTTTACATTTAAGTATTGGAGTTCTTTGAAAAATCCAGGAACCAATACAGAATCTGCACTTAGCTTCTCCAACCAAAGAAGATGAGAGAGAGACATCTGGCGAAGAGAGTCTGTTGGTATCAGAGGCAAGCTTGAGAGGTTTGCTGCTATACATGAACCACTTGTTTGTTTAATATTTGTGGACGTTTTCTTTTAATCCTCACTTTGGTTTACGTTTATGTTAGATAACCAATTGGAGGTCGAGAAGAATTATAATGAACTCAGTCCTCTTCGGGAAGCTCTATCTCCGATAGACTCAAATGCAATGACCCCAAAAGCACCTCTTCTTTCTGGAAACGCTAAGAATTTGCAGATGAGTGGCAATTGCCAGAAGTTCAATGCCTGGAGCACTAATTTAAAGGTAGGAAGGAATCAAATTTTTCAAAAAAAAGTAAGGGCTATTATGTTGACAAGACTTAGAAATCTGATCCTTTTGGCAACTTTCTTTTCATTTCACAGACTTCCCTCGTAAATGAATATATTCACTTCTTGAATACAGCCAACAGGTAATAATAGTGTCCAGTTTCATCTGCCTGCCTTAGATTCTTTATAATCCTTTGGATCTCATAAGAACTAACTTTCACCATTTAACTATGTTTTAAAACCCAGAGAAGAGCTACTTGAGTTAAAGGTAAAGCCGCATGAATTTACATAATCTCTGCTTCCGTAGTCAACTATTGGTTTAACTCCTTCACATGGCTCTGTTTCATATATTTTTCTCAGGGAATTGGAGAGAAGATGGCTGATTACATTATCGAACTCAGAGAAACAAGCCCTGTGAAATCGGTATCTCATTCATTATTCTCCCCCAAACTTAAAACTATCTTTCATCTACTAACCAAATGTCTGAATATTTCAACAGCTTGCTGACTTAGAGAAGATCGGCTTCACCTCAAGACAGGTACACAACTTATTCAAAAGAGCCACTGAAGGTATTCTTGAGAAGCCACTTGCTGCTTCCACAACAACACCTTAGTTGTTGTCTTTATCAAAACAAGAACACTTTGGTTTCTTCACGAATTTGTGTATTGTGTTTGGAGAAGTTTCATTATGTTTGTTCTTGTCAACGCTTTATAACCAGGGAGACATTGCTTTGATTTTAGTTTGTGTATTGTGTAAGACAGAAGCAAACTTAAAATTTCTGATTACTCAAAAGACTCAAAACCCATAATATTTTTGGTTTATATATATAGTCACAGAGATACAACATAAAGAGATATCTTATGACCAAACCATAAACACACACAGACAGAGGACAAAGAAGACTTATGTCGCCGGCAAAACAACCGGAGAAATCAGCCATTATTACACAAACATTTAGATATATTGCAGTCTTAGGGTCTTATATGATTCTTCATTTGCAGGTGCAAGGGTTGCACTTGCAGTCAGATCCACATTTGCAGGCATCGTTCTCGGCGACGAAAGTCTCGCCGGAAGCCTCGTACTGAGAGTTCATAGCCGGAGCAACGCCGAGGACAAGAGTCTCGGTGGTGGTGGTCTCGCCGGAGAAGCCCAAGTCTGGGTACATTTTGCAACTGCACAAAGATGGAAATGGTGCATCAAGAATTATAGAAAATTTAAGCTATCAAAACAAGTCACGATCACTCAGAACACCACAACAGAGTCGTGCATGAAGCAGAGATTGACAACTTTAGAAAGAGGGTGATCAAGAATCTAGACTTTACCCTCCGCAACCAACGCACTTGCAGCCAGCTCCGCATCCACAGTTTCCTCCGCAGCAAGACATTTTCTCTAGAGAATTGGAAGATGGAAAGTTTTTAATTTGTCTTGATGAAGGTTTGAAACAACAAGTGAATGAAATTTATAATACAGAGGAGTCTCCTTATTTATAGGCTAAATGAGAATGTATCAGCTGTCCACCTGTCACAATCTTAGATCACTCTTACAACTTTCAAAATAAAAATCAATCATCTTGTTAATTTAAGTAGCCATGGACAAAAAGACCAGAATCAAAGAACCGAACCAAAATATCCGAAATCAAAACCTGAACGAAACCCATATATAGTATTTCTATATCTAAAATAACCGAACCAGAACCAAATCGAGAACCGAACATGTACCCGAGTATCTAAAAAAGACAAGTTTCAGCATTCTGATATAAAGTAAAATGGTTTCTATATTATTTTCTTGGGTTGTCACCATTAAGGTTCAGCTTTTATGCCTTACTCCTTAATTTGTTTTATAGGTTTTCTAGTTTATAACTTAAAATTGGCTCTAAATTTTAGTTACACAATTTTTTGAAGCTCAATTCTTAATGTTGATTGAGTGTTTACATAATAATCCTTATTTTCAAAAGATATACAGAGAATATAAAGTTCATAAACTAAATAGATATGTTTCACATTTAACAATTAACACCTAAATTGACATTCAAACTTTTATGTTTCATTATTTTTCCTTCAGAATCTCAACAATTTTCCCTTTGACTTGGCATATCATATTTGAATATTTAAATATATGGTTATAGACTGATATTACAATGGTTTTGTCTTGTTTAGGTGATGCTTGAAAAGATCTTGTAGGTTCTGGGTATTGGTTTAGATAAGTATCACTTTGGTTGATCTCGTTTCATTAAGAAAAGAGTCTAAAACAAGATGTTGCCAAAGGAAAGTAGTGTTCCAAAGTCTGGCTTCAAAGACTTCTCTGTTCAAATTGAACTGAAAGTACACAAAAGAAAGGATGCATGAGCCAACTTGAGGTGGGTCCATTATCGACCATGTCCATTCTATGTGCGTATTCGAATCGAATCTCTCCTTTTGAACACTTTCTCTAAAATCGATCTATAAGAAAGTAATGGAAAAGTTAGGAGAACCATCCGTATGGGAATATTGCAGTGTCGATAAGTCTAATCCCTACAAAAAGTTAAAAGAGTGCTTGTATGAAAGATCATTGCTCTAAAAGTTTAAACTATAAATGAATCTAGAACTGCAATTCTGAGCCGGTAACTTTTGTATTTCTTCTTCACAAACGAGTGAGCGAGGAAAGAGATCATAAAAGGAAATTGCAAGTTGATGATTTCCTTATTAAAATACTAGAACAATTCCAAACAGGTAAAAAGAATATCGCCCACCGTGGGGCTCGAACCCACGATCACAAGGTTAAGAGCCTTGCGCTCTACCAACTGAGCTAGACGGGCTTTTGTTAGGTACTGTAAGTGAAGCAGTAAGAGCTTAACATCGTGTTTTATTCCTCTACAGTCAATTTTACACACGAACTTCATCACAACAAAAAAAAAAAATCTCATACAAACAACAAGTTCTTTTCTCTCTGTTATGTACCTTAAACTCCAAGCAAAACAACAACAACCCAAAAAAATGAAGAAGTGATTCAAGTTCTCGAGTGCCCTATTAACCCGATACAAGCAGCTCTTCGAGGAGCTCCTCGAAGATTAAATCCTCAACTTCAATCCCCACACATTCACTCTCAAACTGCAAGTCCATCCACCCATCCTCTCTCGACAAATCCCTACTCATAATCTTATCAAAAGATTCCTCGTTGAGTGGCTTGTAACGCAAGTAACAGTTTATCCTAACCCAAACCTCCTTCAAAACACTATACCCCACTGGCATTGGATGGATTCTACACAGTGATGATAACGGTTTGGGACAATAATGGTAAGACCTTTCGTAGATTTCGATTAGTACCTCGTTGATTAGATCGAAGAGAAGCAAGTGGTTGCAGTTACCGCCTTCTTCTTCGTTTCTTGAACATTCCGGATCTTGGATCATACAACCTGTTGTTGTTGTCACTTCTTCGTAGACTAATGGATCTAACGGCTGGTATTCTGATTGCCACATTGAGAGCGATTCAGGTGCGTTGAAACCAGAGATCTCGAGAATGTCTCTTACATAGTTGAACTTCCCTTTATCTTGTGCTTCTACCTGGAGGACTTGGTCGATCTCTGCTGCTGGTATGCTTTCTAATTGTTTGCTTCTAGAAACACTCTCTGTATCCGAATCTGCTAAGAAACAAGTTTGTCATTATCAATCCAAGTGACTAGAGTAAGGCAATGAGATCAAAAATCTCTATATGGAGAGAGTGACTTAATGTTTAATATTTACCTAGTGGCATTAGAGATTCAGAAGCAATCTCATCAAAGTTAGGACTGTCTCCTGATGATTCATCCAAAGATTTTGTTTCAGGTTCCACATCAAGCATAAGAATTTCTCTGTCTTGTTCTGCTTCAGAAGAAGGATCATCTGTAGTCTCAGGCATTTCATGTTCTGAAGACTCAGATTGATCTTCTGAGATCTCTGAAATGTCTTCCAAAACATCTTGTTCTTGTTTGAGTGATCTACTAAAAGTTGTAAGTTGGCCAGGAAGGTCCTCAATCTTCAAAGCATAAGGAGATTTCATTTCAGGTGATGAAAGAATCCTTCCCAAGACTTTAGGAACTCTCTTCTCAGAAGGCACCGCCGACTCCTCAAGCTCAGCCTCCAATTTTTCTGAAGTATTATTATTCTTCTTCGCTTCTCTTTGAACGCTACTTTCATACAGCTGAAGATACCTGTCAACAGACCCACACAGAGACGATGTTCTTCTTATCTGCTTCAGTTTCGCGCCTTGCGCTTTGTTGGCAGGACTTGCTTTCAAAATGTCATGCCTCAAATCTTTAGAAAACCCGTACTTTCGAGGTACTTTGTCTAAGACAGCATCCATAGTGATACGGTGTTTCTCGTTCTTGTTCTCGTTAATCACATGCTTTATCTTCTGCCTTAGATCCTTGAAACGTTTGATCACCACTTGGTTCTTTCCTCTCTTCCTCGTGTAACCAGAACCAGATAAATCCTCTTCATCAGCAGATTTTTCCATGGCTTCATTAAACGTCTGAACCCCGTCTGCCCTGTGTTGTGCAGCAATGGAAGGAGAAGACATTGACTTATTCTCAACCGAGTCAAAACCATTGTTATGATCTTCTCTATTGCTACCATGAGTAGGGAATGATCCAGCTTTAGTCATTGTTTTGGAGCTAAAAGATTGTTGGCTCTGGAAATGCCTGGCTAGCGGAGAGCCTGGATCCTGCAGAACTTTTAGCAAGAAGTTTCTATTCATGTGTATCAAATTGAGAGCATCGAGACATGACTTCGCACGTCTAGGAGACGTATCATCATCCTCATTCTCAGTATGTCTCAGCTTTGGATCAAGCCAAGCTTCCTCCTCATCATCCTTCTTCTTGGAATCACTTTCATCAAAATCTGGTTTATTTTCGTCAGTATCATCAACTGGAATGTTATCTAACTTAAAGTCTTCGCTGTCACTGTTGCTTGATTCCTCGGACATGAGATAAAGCGGGTTCAACGAACCAATGGCGGGTGAGATGCCAATCGTCTGGTTAAAGACTCGGTTACGCTCATCACCGTTTGAGGAATTCTTATCAGAAGATTCCACCAACTCACTCAATGAGTCCTTCTCTTTTGGGTTTGATTGGACAGGATAAGTAGAGCTTCTTCTGTGGTGGCGACCTTTCTTCTTAGACTTGTCCTCGATTACAAGCGCCTTGATCAGAGCTTTGACAGACCTTTTGATCTCAGAATGTGTTTTTCTCCGCTTCTCTTCTGAATTGAGATTCTTGGACTTGTCCTCTGGCTTCTTTGGTTTCTCCCCTGAGTTAGACTCTTTGGACTTAACTGCAGAAGAACTAGGCTTCTTTGGTCTTTTCACTGAGTCCTGAAGCAATGAAGCCAATGGTTGTGAGAGTTGATAAGTAACTTTTATCTAATGCATATCAAAGTTTGTATGGGCTTACTACAATAGTTTCATCTTCCACCTTGCTCTTAGATACGGAAATACAATCTGGAAACAAAAAAACATGGTAAGTATTATAAACAGATGTAGAACCATGGCATTAGTTTAGGCGCAATGCTCATGAGGTTATAAAAAGCTAATGAAAAAAGGAGAGACTAATTATAGAAGTTAATCATTACCAGCAGAAGCACTACGTGTACAAGCGAGGGGTCGTTTGTGAGGAAGACGTTTCTTGATGTAACGCCAATGGTTGTGCTTAAGAATGTCAAAGAGACCCCACATGAATCCAGGATGGCTTTGTATTGGGGAGCATGTCACTTTCTCACGCAACTTCCTCCCCATTCTGATTGTTGCAGCCTGTGTGATCTTTAACAACTCACTCCACTCCACTCCACCTACAATTTTCTTTTAAAATCAAACCTGAAAGCAAGTTCCAAACATAAACACATATCAATCTTCTGCCAAAAGTATGAGCCTTGTATTTTTTTTTTTTTTTTAGTCTCTATCAATGTCTCTACCATATGAAATGTATTGGATCATTAACCGATTATGAAGGACAAAGGTTATTCTGAATTCATTCCGTAGTGAAACGTAATCATAATCTTCTTTTGTTATCGTAATCAGAGGCAAAATGTAGTTAATGTCATCTAAACACTATCAGATTATGCCATTTTTACACACAACCAAAAAAACAATTATCTCATTTTCCAAGGCGCTCATCAATATAATCGCAGAAACCGAGGAAACGGAGTCAATTTCATTTACCTGTTGGAGATGAATTTCTACGGGATTTGCGAGGAGGAGCATCTTCTCGGTCGTCGTGTCCATGGCGAAATCGAAAACGAGAGAGTGAGAGGAGAGAGCGGAAGCGTGCGTAACATGAACATTGGCCGTCTCGCGAATTTTTTATTTATTTGTTTTTTTTTAAAAAATATTATTAAAGGACAAATAAAAACCACCTCCCCCATTAGAGTAGTACTATGTGGCCCATTATTATTCGTAGCCCATTATGGTTTAAGGCCTTTTACATTTAGCAACCGGTTTTGAGAAGAAGCATTTGGTGGCTCTGGGTATATTTCTAATTTCAGAAGGTGAAAGGACAAGTCGAATCGAATCTCACGATTATTCAGATCTCTTTCTTTACAGATTTGACTCCACAAGACTTATTCACTATCCCAAATTAGCATTTTGCATGATATTCACCTTGTTTTCTGAAATCAAATCTTCATAGAAACACTGAAACAAATACTATTATGAGATCGTCATTTAGTACTGTTTTTTTGTTTTTTACATATAGTTTTTTTTTGTTCTAAATACTTGTAGAGTTCTTTTTACCATTTTCACAGTAACGTAATGATTTAAATGAGCTTTTCAAATAATTTAGTTAATTGGTTAGCTACGAGACTTCAACACTTAATTAAGTCATTTGACTTTTTGCCAATGTATATTTTAATGCCTCTCCTTTATCTTCTTCAAAAGTCAACTCCCTCCAAAAAAAAAAACAACCTGTTTTTATAAAATTCTGAACAGAAAATATGGTGTGTTTATATTTGGTTTAGTTAAACTCAAATTGTATAGAGCATCACTAATTCAGAATGTTGACAGGGGCAAAGTTATACACCCTCCTCATTAGTCATTACCTTATTTTAAAACTAATTATTTTTGTATCGTTAGTTAGTATTAAAATAGTAGAAAGCATAATGTCGGAAATAGTATATTGAAGTAGTATAATTTTACTAATTCCACTAACATTAGAATAAACCAAATTCATAAAGAATAAACTTTCAAATGTCAACTCTCTCTCTCATTCTCTCTCTCTTACATAGGTGGTGACTGTCTCTTCTTCTTCTTCATTTTGGTTCCACCATAAATTAACCAAACTCCATTCACACCATCGATCTCCTCCTTTTATGAACCATCGCTTCATATCTGTGTGTTGTTACTTACTTCTTTGACAGATGGGGAATGGAGTCACCACTTTGAGCCCCTGTTGCACCGGCACCGTCGCCGGAGAAATCTCCCGGCGATACGATGTATCTCTCGTCCACGACGGACTCGGCCACTCCTTCTGCTACATACGACCGGACGTCACCGGAGTAGCAGTGTCGCCTTCTTATACGCCGGAGATTCCTCTCCGATCAGAACCTATCCCAGAAACCACCACTTTCCGATCGATCTCCGGCGCTTCGGTCAGCGCGAATCCGTCAACAGCTCTCTCCGGTTCTGCTTCGTCGGATTCAGACTGTATGTACAGCTCAGCCTCCGCGTTCGAGAGCTCTGGTAACTTCGCGTCTCTCCCTCTCCAGCCTGTGCCGCGCGGCGGCTCCACGTGTCAGTCGGGTCCGATTGTTAACGAGCCGGGTCACGAGTCGGGTCCGTTTGAGAGGAGGTTCTTATCGGGTCCGATCGAAAGCGGGTTGTATTCGGGTCCGATAGAGTTTATGAAAAAGAATAAGACAGAGAAGGAGAAACCGATGAAGAAGAAGAAGGTAAGAAGAAAAGCCTCACCGGAAAAACCTAAACCGAAGAAAAAGAAGAACTTTCTCACATTCAAAGCCTTGTTCACCAATCTAATCTCCAACAATAAACCTAGCTCGAAGAAGAGTGTGATCGAGCCGATCAACGGTTCTGAATCACCAGACTCTGATCGTCATCATGAACCTGAGATTGTCAACGAGAATCCTAAACCTGATCACAAGCGAGAAGCTAAAGAAGAGGAAGAAGAAAAGAACAAATGCTCTGTTTTGGATGTTCAATGGGCTCAGGGGAAAGCAGGGGAAGATCGTGTACACGTGGTCGTCTCTGAAGAAAACGGATGGGTTTTTGTCGGAATCTACGACGGTTTCAGCGGTCCCGATGCGCCGGATTATCTACTCAACAATCTATACACCGCCGTGCAAAAGGAGCTCAACGGGTTACTCTGTAACGACGAAAAGCTCAGAACTTTAGGACAAAACGGTGACACTCAAATCGGAAAACGTTCCGACAAGGAAGATTCGGATTCGGGCAAAGAGAATTTCCCTGTAACGACGAACATTGACGCGGTTGCTTCCGGCGCAAGAAACCAAGAGAAGAGTGTGAAATGGAGATGCGAGTGGGAGAATAACGATACCAAATCTGACAACGACTGTGATCAGAAAGGATCAAACTCGACGACAACAAACCACGGAGATGTCCTGAGAGCTCTTGTGCAGGCTTTGAGGAAAACAGAGGAGGCGTATCTAGAGCTAGCTGATACGATGGTTGAAGAGAATCCTGAATTGGCATTGATGGGATCATGCGTCCTCGTGACGTTGATGAAAGGAGAAGATGTTTATGTCATGAATGTTGGAGACAGTCGAGCGGTTTTAGCGAGGAAGCCTAATGTGGTGGTTGGAAGCAGGAGGCAGAAGGAGATGGAGAGAATCAAGGAAGTTAGAGAAATGTTTATGAATGGAGCAATAACGCGTAATAGTTTGGTTCCTCTACAGCTTAACAAAGAACATAGCACACGTATTGAAGAGGTAAACACACAAAGAATCAAATGTTAAGTCTGTGGATTGAGAAACTGATGGGTTAAAATTTTGTTTGTTTAAATGAGTACAGGAAGTGAGAAGAATCAAGAAGGAACATCCTGAAGATGATGGTGCAATAGAAAATGATAGAGTTAAAGGTTATCTTAAGGTTACTCGTGCATTTGGAGCTGGATTTCTCAAACAGGTGAATATTATTAACATTATTAATATATCATGGGCTATCCAAAACAATTTGATATAGACAATTTCCTTTAGCATTATTTGGGTTTTGTAAGATGATTTTATGAACCAACACTTATAGACAAATCTTATTGTATCTAATATTTGTGTTTTTATTTTTGTCTCTTTGTTTTTGTTATCAGCCTAAATGGAACGATGCACTTTTAGAGATGTTCAGGATCGACTACATCGGGACATCACCGTACATCACATGCTCTCCATCTCTATGTCATCACAAGCTAACGTCACGTGACAAGTTCTTGATCCTCTCTTCGGATGGGTTGTATGAATATTTCTCTAATCAAGAAGCCATTTTCGAGGTTGAATCTTTCATCTCTGCTTTTCCTGAAGGCGATCCAGCTCAACACTTGATCCAGGAGGTCCTCCTACGTGCTGCCAACAAATATGGTAAGAAAAAATAAAATATTTAATAAATAAGTCAAACTACATTTAAATTTGATTATCTCCAACCAACGTTGAAGTCTGATTTTTTGGTTTGTTATATTTTAGGTATGGATTTTCATGAACTGTTGGAAATACCACAAGGAGATCGTCGGAGGTATCATGATGATATCTCTGTGATTGTTATCTCACTTGAAGGAAGAATATGGAGATCGTCCATGTGAATATTGTTATTATTTTTTCATGAATTGAATCCTTTGAAGAACTAATTCCAATAACTCGGTTTGTTTTTTTCTTTTTCCAATTTGAATTTTTCTCACAATATTTTTCATTTGATGTATTTATTTTTACCTAAATAGTTTAGTGAACAAAAGCGAACCAAAGTGGGCATATACATATCTTTGGCTTTTCTTGGTTTCCTTGTAAATCAAATCTTTTTCTCTTCGCTTGATATAATAGAACTTTATCAAAAACCGCAAGTATTCTTTCTATCTCATATTCTAGGTTTCTAACTACAGTACTTACAATTTAATATCAACAGCAACATAACATATGTCTGAGTCTGCAACTCTTTACTATAGACCATTGAATACGTGCGTTGTTGAAATAATTAGTATGTTAGATCTAGAAGATCCCAATGTCAAGACCATATATAATACATACGTGTGTCGGTGTGTGTATACTTCATTTTAAAAAATTCCATGCGTTTAACTTCTTTTTAGAAAATATTTCCCACATTTTTCATGGATATATTATATTCCTTAAGAACTTTGTTTTAAAATTCAAACTATTTAAAACCTAAAAAAAAGCCTTTAAGTCTCAACTTCGAAGGGTTTGTATCAGTTTCTTTTGATCTGAAAATGTGGAAAGACGTGTTCGGGACGCTTTGTCAATGGTTAGATAACAACCTCATTTGACATATGATCTATCAACTTATCCATCATACTCACAGTTTTGAAATCAAAAGTTTTTTTCCTCTCAGACTTCCAATAAAAAATATCTTCTTTTACTTTCACAAAGACTTTTGCCTTGTTGTTCTTGTTCACGAAAATATACAAAATGTTACTTTTTCAAGTTTCATATTATGAATGTCAATATGAAGATATATTTCATCATACTCGGCCATAAAGATAGAATATGATCAGCTTCACATTTTCTTATCAGTCACGATATGTATTGACAAATTCAAAATGTATTTGTGACTATTATAAATTTATAAGTCAAAAAGTTGTCTCTTTTATTTTTCTCGTTGTCAAAATTATTTATCAGAATCAGTCATATTATTAAGAGAGCAATTTTTTTTTGCTTAAAAGAGCAATGTTACATATATATGATCTGCATTTTACATATATCTTTTAGATTTATTTGTTCTAACAATAAGAAAATGGTCACAGCTCTCAACTAGTAAAACTTTAATTTTCTAGTATGATCAATCATATATATTAAGAGAGAAATGTTACAAATATTATGAGCTTTAAGCTAAATAGATGAACTGTTCGCCATTTTTCTGAGTTTGGTAAAACTACTAAAACATTTAGGACTGTATCAAAAGAAAAAAGCACACGTTTGCTCCTAACATTCGACTGTATCTATTTCTGACAAAATAGTAAAGCTCTGCTCCCAAGACTTTGGAAGTTCTCTTCCACATTGACTCACCAAACATTCTCACACACATAAACCATCCACTTTGCTTTTCCTTATTAGGTGACCATTACATAGTCTTCATATCGGAAATACATAGTTGGTAATGTGTAAGACAGCAACATTTTCATTTTCAATCACAGTTTCACATACGTAGGACCACGCTCGAGACAATTTCCAATACTAAAATTAGTTAAATCAATTTTTTAAATAAACACACAAGTAGAAGAATACAACTAACTTCTCTTATCACAAGCTCATTTTACTTTTATGCAAATTTTATTTTTGTAGAAAGCCTAAATTCAATATAAGAAAGAAACACAACATTTCAGTAGCGGCAAGATCGGTTAACCTAAATCGGTGTAGTCGAGTCAGCATTTCAAGTAGTTGAACCCCGAATCTCTCCAAGACCGTTGTAATGGATTCCAGTAACAGAAACCTCAAAACTGATGATTTTTTTGAAGAATGCAACTAACTTCTATGATCTGCATTTTACATATATGTTTTAGATTTTTTTTTTTGTTCTAACAATAACCAAATAGTCACAACTCTCAAGGACTTATCCTTGTGCTTATCTTGTGCATATATTATCTAGTGCTTATCATTGCAGGGAAATAGGAGGGATACATGTTTTTTTTTTGCAAGAGCAGTGTGCTGGTCTGCAGAGCCAAATAGAACAACTAAGTCAAGAGCATGAAACTTCCTTGATGGTATTTCAGTTTCCTTCAAACGAAATTTATTAGATTTCTTCTTTGATTCCTCCAACTTTCCAGTGTCAAAAGTAATTTGATGTTTTAACCATTTGCAGATGCTCTCAGAACACCATATGTCACGTAAGTATTTTGTTGATACATATGTGTTGTGTTATTGGCTTAGGTGAGAGTGGAGACATTTGCAACAGACCCAAAGAAAAACATTCCATGGAAGAAGATTCTTAAAATGGGAGAGACTGTGTTCCATCGAACACGCAATCCAGCTGATCCGAAGGACAAATGGAGGAGGCACAACCCTAGCCACTAGTGCTACTATCACGTCGTCATTTTGTAAATAAAAAATATATAGTAGACTTTGGTTTATATTTAATGATGTGATGAATTGTGTGTTCCAACATTGGTCTAAGTCTCAAACGTATGAAAAATTTCAAAACAAAACAAGAGTAAGTATAGGTTCGAGTGTTTAGGTACCCGTTGGTATTCGGGTCAGATATTTTGGATTTTGGTTTTAATTTGTAACACACCATAGATCCCGTTTTAGTAAATTTGTGAGTACGGGCCGAGTTAAGATATAAAAAATCGATTTTGGTTCTAATATGTATCACATCTTAAAATCTATAAAGTAACCATATACCGTTAGGATTCAGGTTATATCAGATTGGTTCGGATTACCCAAATAAAAATCTAAAATTTTAAAACAAAGCATAAGAAATATTTCTTAAACATTATTTGAGAAGTCATTTGCCACATGTACTCTACACAATCAATTTCACAAAAGAAATGTGACATGTCTACTAAAATTGATGACATAGATTATGTCTGAATCTGAGATGGACAATTACACTTACCGTGATTTATATTTTTGATAAGCTTTTTAGAATATGGTAACAATTCATACATTACATTTAATGTTGATTAATGTTTGATAAACTTTTTAGAATGTGATAATAACTTATAAATCATCATTAAATTATATATATATATATATATATATATATATATATATATTCAAATACGACATTACAAGTTCTGAAATATTATTGTAATGTATTGTTCACAAGCGTAAAACAAGATCAGCTTGATATCAATGTATTGTCATCATCCAACCAATATTCGGCATGGATTTCATCATTGATTTCTCTTGTAATCGTTATTGTCAAATCATATTTTTTGACGGGTTAGATTATTTTCTCAAGAGCTTGTTTTGGCTTTCTTGATGCGATGTATCATATCAACTATTGTGTTATTGTCTTTGATAGACAATATTGGATAAAAAAGCCTTAGCCGAAAAAATGTTCTGAAATATTACTTAATTCTAATTTTTAGAAGTATACAATTTTATTACTAAAATTTTCTACATTTTTTTAAAAAGCTTATAAATTTTTAAATCGCAATATCATTAGTTTCTTTTATATATCTACAAATTTTATAAATATTTTTTAGTTTAAAATTTTGATAATCATACAATTTTTATATCGTTTTTTATTAATGTTAGACAAGTTGATTTAAATATTTAACCAAAGTAAATAGATAAAAATCTATCTGAGATTATACTTTTATATATACTCACATATTATCAAATATAATTTAAAATAACAAAAATGTTTTTATCTTACTTTTTATGTTTAATTTAATTAATTTATATTAAAATATTGATAAGAAACTAATAAAATTTACAATATTAAAAAAAATATTTTTAAATATCATTTAAATTGAGAAAATTTATTAAGCACGTTGTGTAGAAAAACACCCAGTATATATTTATTTATATAAAATTAGATATATAAAGTACTTATTTGAAATTTAAATGCTTATCGTAAATATCATATCAAAATAAATATAAAATTGAATATTGAAGTACATATTATGCTTCAAATATTTCTATTATCACAAGCTCATTTAACATGATGTAAATTTTATGTTTTGTGCAAAGGCTAAATTCAAAATAAGAAAGAAACACAACATTTCAGTAATGGATTCCAGTAACAGAAACCTCAAAACTGATGTGTTTATATCGACAGAAAATGGTATGAACTCGCCAGTTTCCGAGGGACCTACTAGTAACTAATTGCAGCAAAAGAGTATAAACCTTTGTCCCTACCAAATAAACCTTTGGACACCATCCTCATGGCTCCACTTGAATGGTCTAAACAAGAACATAGCCATTGTAAACACATTGATACACACAAAAATCGTTCCAGTAAGAAGCCAAGTTGTGTAACCGCTGCTTCTGACACAGGAGTGAAGCATGAAGATATAAAACGGAATGGTGTAATATCTGAACTCGATCAATGGCGTAGGAACAAGAACAGCACATGTAGCTAAGAAATAGACCAACACCCAGATCTTGCTTCGAGTTTTTGCTGTCGGATTGAGACAGAACCAAAGTCAAATTCACAATGCCAAAAAAGGAAGATAAAAAAACCGTCTCACACAAAAATGATTTGAACATACCTAATAAAGTTAGGATTGAGAACCAGGAATAGACGTAAACCGGGACTAGCATGTATTTCATCAACCAATGAGCGTTGATAATTTTCCTCCATAGATAGAATGGATAGTGGCGATTATCAGCGAGAAGATAAGGATGAGCCAAGCTGCAATTATTTTTCAGAATGAGAGTTTGTAGTGGAAGACCTTAAGAGGTGTTTTGAGAGGTGTCAAGAAACTGAACCTGAAAAAGTGTACAGAGGCAAAACCAGCTACTAGAGCCACAAGAGTTAGTAGAAGGCTTAAGGGCCAATTTCTTCGGAGCTCTTGGAGTAGATTTCTCACTTGCTCTACTGAGAAGTGTAGGGGAGCAGTAAAAAGTGCAGAGACGAGGCTAAAATACATTATCTGCGCAAAATGTGGTGAAACCACATGAGCCTCTTTTGCACCTGCGGATTTTGAAATTGATGGATTAGTAAAAAAGACAACAGAAACATAACTTTCCATTTACAGAAAACGCATATGGATGAATCATACCGAGGACTATACCGCCGTTCCAGAGTATAAAAATACCAAAGGCTACCACAACCACGATGAAAGGGCTGAATTTGAACAAAATCTTCCACTTCATATTCCAAGATGTGGAGATTACATCATAAACATCATAGACTAAGCCTGTATATTGTTTTCATTAAAAGATATGTACAAAAAGACCCTTAGATATTGTAAGAGTAAGGAACACTTATGTTTAGCAGTATATATGTCAAACTATTAGCAACATACCTGAAGTATCCTCTGCTGAAGAAACAGATTTTCCACGGTCAAAACTGTCTCTAGTATCCAAGTTGTTATCAGGTTTTCTATTTCTAAGATTCGATCTCAGAGTTGCTTCTTTCCTATCAATGGACTGATGCAAATCTTTATTTACTTTTTGTTTATCCATTTTCCGCGGAGAGTCAAGAGTGAAGTCTAAAACACCTGAGCAAGCAACGAAAAGCATCCAGACTACATTTGTTTGCCTGATCAAAATCGCTAAAGTACCAAACTGCAAGGACAATAAGCATAAATAAATTTGTAATTCTGACAGGAAAACAACAAACAGCTTCAAAATGACTTACCACAGCACTGAGGATATATCTTCTCCTCAAACAAGCGAGGTACATGGCAAGAAAAGTGGTGAGAGACGCAACATCCGTATAGTAGAGGAAAGTGAAGAACCAGTGGAGAGGGTAAAGAGACATGACCAAAGCCATTAAAGTTGCTTTTCTATCACTGAGACTCGGCCCCAAGAACCTGATAATCTCATACACTAGAACTCCACACAAGACTGCAAAAACAGCATTAGTAGACCGCAGGACAGACGCAGAACAAGCTTCTGAAAAGAGTTGAGAAGTAGTTCTCATCAACAACATTCCTGGAAACAGAGAAGCAACATGTGCTAGTGATAGACAGTACCTGCAACAACAACAGCAAAAAAAAAAAAAGATTCAAACTTTCAATCACTCTCTTCTTAAGTTTTGCACTAACAAGACAAAATTAAATTAAGAAGGAAGAGAGCATTACAATCCAGGTGGGGTAGTGATCATTGGATCCCAGCTACTGAAATTGCCATTGCAGTATTGCTGAGCCTGAGGCACATGGAATATCTCGTCCATGTAGGGATCGGGAACTATGTGGTTGACGATGATCGACATGGGAATCACCCACAAGCTCGTTATAGCTGCAAGCGCTAGTCTCCCCATTGTTTTTTTGTTTTCCTTCAATTCCCCGGGGAAAATTGAAATCGAATTTTGCCGGAGAAACAAGTGAGCTGAATACAGTGCGATTCCGATTGACCAGAGAGGAGTCAAATCCAAAATCAACATTACTAGATTTTTATTGGGCCTTACTAGTTTTCTGACTAAAGCCCAAGTCCGTTCTAAAGAAAAAGCCCGAATCAGTTCTAAACTAGTAATATAAAATGGTGATAGTTTATCTTTATTAGTTTTTTTTTTTAATGTAAAGATATTATTACTAATTTCTTCTTTTTCGACATAAATACAAAAGATAACAAAAAAACAGAGAAACGAGGATAAAATTCTAAACACAGACTCAATCTAACTATAAAAGACAAGACATACACAACAACTACAACCGCACTCCCGAGACTTGACCAAATCCGCACCATCAATTTGCCCCAAAAGGATGAGCCAAGTTTAACCGAGAGTTGAAATCCGGTAATTTATCTTTATTAGTTATTACTATCACCGTTCTATTTTAGGTTTTGAGCTCCATATTTTTTTAATTTTATATGAATATATTTATTTTGTACTTTAAGAATGGTTCATTTGAATAAAGTTTTTCTAGCTAAGTTCAACAAAAAAATTCTTACAATTTAGAAATATATTCCTTTAGTATATAACTCTTATCTGTTTTTGGTTTAAAAATTTAACAGTATCGAGTTGAAACTACTTGCAGCTTGCAAATCCATTGATACAACTAAAATATTCATCTTGACCAAACAATCAAACAAATTATAAAATATGTGTATGTGTCGTAAAAAGCGAAATTCTATAATTCATGTAAACAATGTAAGTTCCATTATAATTATACTATATGCAGCAGTATTAAGATTAACATTAAAAGTGGAAGGCCATGATTGATAATTACTAGAGGACAAGGCTAAGCATGTCTTACACATATAGACAGCAAAGCTGCCGTGAAGAATATACACTGCAAAGCGAATTTATCAAAAGACGAGGGAATCACTATCGAAGCTTTTAAGATTGAAAGCATTTAATCAGTCTCTGGACCCAGATCCCAATCGTTAACTAATTTACTATTAGTACTATTTGTTTTGACTTTATTTTATATTAGTACTTTTGAGGAGAACACTCTACAAATAAGCTGTTTTTGTTTTGTTTACAAATGGGTAACTAAAATGACATAAAGTTAGCAATAAAAACATAATCATTGATTCCAAAAGATTGTAGGATGTTTCATATGGTATACAAGTTTCAAGAGATTTGAAATTTTTTGACGTCAAACACACAATTTTGCGGTATGCCTTAAAAGGTAAAACTACCCCCATTTGTCTATTAAAAGAACTAGGGAAATGAGAGAGAAAAAACTAGGGAAAAGAAAACTAGTTGTAATTTCTTATTTATTAGATAGAGTGGGTAAACCCAAGAAAAATAAATGGTCCAAAATTTCCATGTGGATTTGATTCAAATCTGTCTAAGCAGCATTGGTGATATACCATAAAATATCTCATTTTATATCTCTCCATATGTAAAAAGTACATCACTTTTGCGATAAAAAAAAAGAGAGAAACAACCTTTTGTAATGTTACTTGGAGAATCTTTGTTGATACTGGAGTTGGTTATTAATTTATTCCAAATCAATATCACATTTATAGGAACTAATATTATAGAACTTGTTAATAATATCAAACTTTTTGAAATTCTTAAATTTAATATAATGCATAAATTTTTGTTGAATGATATGTTAGCACAAAAGTCCTTTTTTTTTACTTGTTGGTGAACTGCTTTATAATAGTTTGTGAATTTTTATTGTACGAAGTTGTGATTATTTTTCAGATTATTGAAATTGGTCAATGGGAAAAACATATTATTAGATTATGTTTGTACTCATGTTGAGAACTTTGCTGTTAAGTTTTTGACCTCTTAAATAGTTAATACTTTAAATCTTATTGAGTTAGGAAAAAAGCAAATAACAAAACGTGAAAGATGGAGGACATGATGATCAACCATGTGCGTAGGCATCACCACCACATGTATAGCTATTAACCAATCTTTCATTATCCCTCTCTAATTCATTTAACCTTATCACTTAATCCATACATAATTCCGTGATATAGATATTATAGCCTACGTCGTTATTCATAACTTATTAATCTGGAAGGACCTGCTGGTAGACATCGTTTAATTAAAAAAGCATGGTAAGTTTACCAAATCTAAATTTAGTGGTTCGCATTTTACGGCTGAGGAATCCAAGTTATAGGTTTCCACTCGTATCAAGAATAAATTTAACTCCTTTAATTTATAAAGATAGTTTTCAGTTATAGGCTAGCTCTGAACATGAAAGATCGCATCTAAATTTAAAGATCTCAAGATTAGGCTTATGATTAGTAAGTAGTAGTCATAGTCATACCCCGAACTATTGGCTATTGCTGCTGACTATTGGCTATTGCTGCTGTTGTAACAGAGGTGAGAAAGAACATATGCGGAAACAGAAGAATAAAAGCGATGTAACTACGACACAGATATTTAACGTGGTTCATCCCTAGGCCTACGATCACAGACAAAGAGATATCTTATTATTGGAAGCGATATTGAGCTTTAAAAATGCAAGTTTAGGGTTACTTCGAATACAAGATATATATAGTACCATCCCGTATCTAAAACCCTAGACTTTATAGACTCATGGGTCTAAGCCCACGATCAGATGTAAATCCATAATAACTTGATGTAACGCTTTTGATGTAACCGAATCGGTATGATGTACGTGACGTAACATCCATCGCCTAGATATAACATCCAGATTCAAAGCATATCAACCACTGCATATTCGATATATTATGCTCTTCTTTACGATACTATAAAACAATAGATGGACAGAAACTAAAGTTAGAACATGAAACATAAATTAGTTCGATTTTCTTACATGTTAAGTTGGCTTGAAAGCATTATTATTTTCATTTAGGATTAGAGAAATATTCTAGGAAATATTCTAAAGGATATGCATTAAAATACAAAGAAAACACCATATCTCCATCTTATAGTACATATATATTTTACTGCGCAGAATTGGAATTGACTTTCATTCTACTTTTACACTAAAAGAATCATTTGTACCATTAATTCGTTTTCATATTTCAAATCTCAAACTGTCAAACATAACATCTTCTAAAGTCATTGAGAGTTTAAACATATCATTTATGTCCTGTGGGTAAGCAAAATATTTCGATTTTGAGAACGCTCAGGTGGCCTAGCGGCAGTACTGAAGCAGGGTTCTCACACACGAGTCCGAGAGGTCGGGGGTTCGATCCTCAACGACACTCGAAGGGCCGGGGACGGACTGGAACCGTAAAAAATCCCTGTCCGACGTCAGGTGGGCTACGGCCAGTACTGAACGCCGGCTTTGGGGGTTTCTTGCAAGGGGGCCCCTTCAGAGGTGGGGACAGCGTCTAAAAATAAGGGTGTAAAAAGCCTGTTTAACCCACACAAGTTTAGTTACAATAAAAGTTATGATTTGATGTAACTTGTCGTTAAACATATGTGAAACAAATTATAAATTTACTTAATAAGTTAGTTATTGTTTACAAGCATATGATTGAGAAAAAATGATATATAGATTGTAGTATATAATATTTTTAAAAAGCCTGTTTAACCCACACAAAAAAAAACCACGCGTTAGTGGTCCAGTGGCGATCCTCGACCTGGGAAGTCATGGGTTCGAGTCCCGCTGGCGGATGTTGCTCTTGAGGGCCTTCGGGCCCAATACGGACACTTCCAACTACGCTGGCCACTGGTGGGATTTAAATGGGGTGATCACCAGCCCTCCTGGAGACCTCGGCGGGCTCCCCGGCTTAGCTCCGGTGGACGGTCTTTGGTTGATAGTCGGAGCCTTACGAGGTCTTCGGATACCAGGGTTATCAAAAAAAAAATATTTCGATTTTAAAAAAAAAAATTAAAAATTAACTTTCTCGTGTTTGCTCACGGAGAAGGAAAACAATGTCAGTAAATTAATTAGTTTAGTCAATTATTAGTTGGTGCTTTGTTGCTTGCGTGCACGATAAAGTAAGCAAGAGAAACTATTTCTATTTTTCTTTTCACAATTTTCTTTTCTTTGTCGCACAATGGGCCAAAAATGATAAGACATCATCTGATGAAACATGAGAAACTAAAACATACTCGGAAGTTAAAAATGTATCGCGAGGTCCCATGCAAGGCAAAGGCTTGTGCGTCTGATATTCATCAAAGTTTGTGGAGACATTTCTTACCTTTTAGTTTTCTTTCCGATCGATATATTCATTTCCGTTTAGTTTTCTTCGAAAATTAAATCCTTAAATTTTACAGAATGCAAATGCTCAACTCAAAGTAAAAGAAAGAGGGATTAAAAACACTATTATAACAAATGCAGTATTGATGTATGAATGTTAAGACTAAGTACAACTATATGAAACTTTATATAATACATTCATGATCATGCTTATATTAGAGCTTTGACAAACTTCAGTATATGAAACTAAGAGTTCAAAATCGTAAGTAGAATTAGGTTTCCCACACGTAAATTAATAATAGCAAAATTATGTAATTCACTTTTTCCAATAAACACATGTAAACCATTTAACGCGAGGACAATCAGAGGTCTGTTGATAATTGCATTGAAATAAAGATATATAAACATAACTTTGCAAGGAGAATAGTTTTTTTTTATATTACTATAGTTGAAAATCATACATTAAGCTAAATATGTTTTTTTTTGCTATATGGATATATCAGACTCTACCTTAAACAATGTTGTACATCGAAAAGGTTCTAAGAATTAAGTTGTGCTAGTTAAATGGTCAATTCTATATATGTGTGCGTATACATGTATGTACACAATAATGAGCATATAATATATAAAAGAAAAATCAAATAAACTAAGATTTTCTTTTGTATCCCGCCAATTAGGAGACAGATCATTAGTTAGTTGAAATGTTGGCTTTCAAGTTTCGGATCCAACGCACGTTATCTCTCCTTCTCTTTCCATAACTTTGCTTTTCTCTTTTCTCTCTCTCTCGTTCGACTAATGGCAGATATTTGCTGCGTCAAAGAGATCCAAGAAGAGGACGTAGACAAGATCCGGTTACCGACACGACCTGATCAACTGATCCTCCCCGATCACGAAGATCCAACGGTCAACAACGAAGATGGGTGCAAGACTCCAACATCTTCCGCTCACAAGATTCCAGCGGCGAAGTATACGTTATGCCCACCAGCTCCTAGAAAACCCAGACCAAAAAGAAAAGTGACACCGGTTAATGTTGTTAACCGTGTACCGATTGATCTGAGCCGGGAGATCGAGATGTTCTTTGAGGATTTGGACCGCAGGATCAAGAAGTCAAGGAAACAATAAGAAGAAGACCAAGAAGAGTATATTGATCATTTCTAATTTATGACTGTGTGGTGGTAATTGATCCTTTTAATTTTTTCCCTTCATCTGTTCTTTTCATTTTCTGTATAATACAAGTGGCATGTTGATAATTAACAATAAAAATGTATCTCATTATGAATCCTTTATTTCTGATCTATACAACTTTTTAAAGGTAAAATTTCTCATGATAGTTACTTGTTTTCAGCAGTAATTTGTGTGTTTCATTTACCAAAATCCAATGTTATGTTTCTGATTTTGTTACTATTTGAGACCTTAGATGTGAGAAGAAAAAAACTGAGATTAGCAGTGGAAGCAAAACATCCTTCATAATGGATCATGCTTCCTTTTTTGGGTACACCTTGCTATGATCGATGAATTGATCAATATTTTATACTTTAATCTATGTGTGATGAGATGTATACCGAGTTAAATGCACATCAACCAAGAAGAATATCGTTTAACTTCACAGTTTTTTTTAAAAAAGAACTAGATAGTAATACATATATTCTTCAACTTTCATGAATGCAAATGTTAAAACTGTTCTGTAACAGGATAATAATATATCAGCATTTAATTAAAATAATAAGTAATTATTGATCTGTTTTGATCGCTTATAATTTAGGCAAAACAGCCAAAACCTTGCACTAATTGTCAAATATTGCACGGTGTTTTTAACGACGCAAATGCTGGTTAGTGGACTATCTAGCCTGAACCAGTTAAGGTTTGGTCAAAACAGGTTGGGTCTGCATAACCAACGACACATTTCATATATAGTTAACCAATTATTCATAGGTCTTGTGGCAGATTCTTGCTTCATATTTTTTAACTATGCCTCCAAAAATTCACTACTTTATTTTTTTTGGATATCAGAAGAAACCAATTTATTATTTTAGTGATGTTTTATACTGTACGTTGTTAAATAAACAAATTCGAATTTGATTTTGCGTGTTTGAATGTACAACAGAGATTCTATAAATTAATACTCGATAAATTAATAAACACTATAAATTACTCTCCGTTTCACTTTAGTTGTCATTTTAGGTCTATGCACACATATTAAGAAAATATTTAACTTTGCATATTTTCAAAATAAAAACATCATTACCCATATATCTAACCATATTTCAACCAATAGAAAATAAACAGGAGAATATTATTAATAAATTTTGCATTGAAAACATAAAACGACACTTAAAATGAAACAAAGTTTTAACTCTAAGACGACAACTAATATGAAACAGAGGGAATAATAAAAAATTTCGGTTTCGAATTGAACCAGTTCAAAATATAAATAAAATAAAATAATAAAATAATAATTTTTCAGAAAGTTTAATGTAAATATATGGTCCTAATAAAATCACAAATTAATGATCTATCTATACATACATTTTATATAAGTACAAATAAAATATTATATTGTTAATTTTATATTCAAAATAAAAATTCTTCTATTTTTTAGTAACATTTCAATATATTTTGATAATATTTAGTAAAATTATATCGAAAACCACATTTTAAATAAAATGTGTACCTCAAAATAAAATCACAATATTATAGGAGTTTCGGATCTTCACAAAGCCCAATAAAAGCCCACTTATAGCAAGCCCAGCTTGACAAAACACTTTCGTTCTGGAATCATCATTTCTCAGTGGATTTGTTTACGAATCAGAAACTTGAGAGCTTCGGAATCAATGGCGGAACCAAAGCTTAGGGTTCTAATGGTCTCCGATTTCTTCTTCCCAAACTTCGGTGGCGTTGAGAATCACATCTACTATCTCTCCCAATGCCTGTTAAACCTCGGTCACAAGGTCAGTCTCCGATCAAAATCGAAACTTTCTTCCCCCCGTGAAATCAATTTGTGGGCTTGATTGCAGGTTGTGGTGATGACGCATGCTTACGGGAACCGCACGGGAGTCCGATACATGACGGGCGGACTCAAAGTCTACTACGTCCCGTGGAGACCTTTCGCTATGCAGAACACATTCCCCACCGTCTACGGAACGCTTCCCATCGTGAGAACCATCCTCAAGCGCGAGAGAATCACCGTTGTTCACGGCCACCAAGCCTTCTCCACCCTCTGTCACGAAGCCTTGATGCACGCCAGAACAATGGGATACAGAGTTGTATTCACTGATCACTCCCTTTACGGGTTTGCTGATGTTGGGAGTATTCACATGAACAAGGTCTTGCAGTTTACTCTAGCTGATATAGACCAGGCCATTTGTGTTTCGCACACTAGTAAGGAGAACACTGTTCTGAGGTCGGGATTGTCTCCGGGGAAGGTTTTTATGATTCCGAATGCTGTTGATACTGCTATGTTCAAGCCAGCTGATGTCAGGCCAAGTAGTGATGATGTTATCACTATAGTTGTTATAAGTAGATTGGTTTATCGGAAAGGTGCGGATTTGCTTGTTGAGGTCATTCCAGAAGTGTGCCGTTTATACCCCAATGTGAGTGAGTGTTCAAGTAAACCAATCATTATTCCGCTATGGCTTCTTTTGTATCTGTATTTATGTTTTTTGGTTTTGTGAAAGGTTCGTTTTGTAGTTGGAGGGGATGGACCGAAGCATGTGAGACTTGAGGAGATGAGGGAGAAGCATTCTCTGCAAGATAGAGTCGAGATGCTTGGTGCTGTTCCTCATTCTCGTGTGCGCTCTGTTCTGGTCACCGGTCATATATTCCTTAACAGGTGTGTGCATTGCACTGATTCTTACAACTCTTATGAATCGCATGGATTTGTGAAAATGTTCATCTCTTTGAACCTGTGACAGTTCTTTAACAGAAGCCTTCTGCATAGCTATCTTGGAGGCGGCTAGTTGCGGGTTATTAACCGTCAGCACTCGTGTTGGAGGTGTCCCTGAGGCATGTACCTTATTCTCTATACATACATTCTTGCTCTGGTCTCTCATTGTCTTTGGATTTTATATGATTTAAAGTTTTGTTCATGATTTGTGTAGGTACTACCGGATGACATGGTTGTGCTTGCTGAGCCAGATCCGGATGACATGGTACGAGCAATCGAAAAGGCGATATCAATACTTCCAAGTATTAACCCGGAGGAGATGCACAATCGAGTGAGTTTTCCTCTAAATATAAGATTTAACATATCATAATCTACTTATTAAGAGAGAAAAGGAGACTTGTTCCAAGCCTTTGATATACAGTATTTTGTTTGCTACCCACCAGATGAAGAAGCTGTACAGTTGGCAAGATGTTGCCAAAAGAACCGAGATTGTGTATGACCGTGCTTTGAAGTGTTCCAACAGAAATCTTCTAGAACGTCTATCGCGGTACAATTATATGCTTACTAGTTCTAACTCATCAACCAGTGAAAAGGTAATATAAAGATTTGATGGTTGGTTAGGTTCCTGTCATGTGGAGCGTGGGCTGGGAAGGTATTCTGTATGGTTATGATCATTGATTACTTGCTTTGGCGGCTACTTCAGTTTCTTCAGGTGCGTATATAATCGTTGCGTTACAAATAAATATAAATAAAAGAAATGTCTTCAAAATTTGGTAATGATAATAATCTCTTGATGGAATTGGCCTCAATCAAAGCCTGATGATGATGTTGAGGAGGCACCCGATATCAATTTCTGCAATTAGGGAGGTTTGTCAGAGGTCCTCAAGGAAGAATATCAAGTTAAAGAAACGAGTGATAAGCAGAGTTTCAGCTCCCTCGATTGTTAGAAGCTCTTCCTTGATGATTAATTCTATTTTGTATTTTTTTTTGTTTCAAAAATTTGTTTTATTCAAGAGTTTGAAATCATTTTTCCTTGCATCAATGTATGTGATATGTATAACTGAAAAATGATGTGGATATTATATGTTTGTATAGTGAACACTTATAGAACAGAAAAAAAGAGTAATCTAATAAGAAAGCAGCTCTTAAGATTAGCAATAGCTCTCACAAAAAGAGAGACAAGAATGCACGACGTGGTGAAGCTGATAGAGTTGTACCAACTCTGAGGCTGGAACACTTGTTCTCAGGGAAGAGAGGTAAGGGAAAAAACAGACGGGCGTTGATGAAAACCAAACAAGGCACTCTAACAAACCGTACTTGTTTTGGTTCTGTTACCATAATTGTGTGATGATAATTGTTTGCTATCTCGACATTAATGTGTTATTTTGTTGTGTGCAATTTTATAGTGGTTAGTCCACCAATTCAGGGAGTATTATGATGTTTTACTAAATTAATTGAGAAAAAATTAAAACGATGCTCATGTACCATGAAAGAGAGTGTGATATACATTAATACAAATGTATAATGTGTTTAGAAATTTTAAAACAACACTAAAGATCATAGGCTTCAGTATATAGAGCGTTTACAGAAAAATTCAATATTTTCGTAGGGGTTGTTAACCCACAGATTTTGAGAAAAATTCAAAAATATGAAAGTAATGTTTTAATGCATAGTTGCATCCTTCACTAACATATGATGAAGATTAAAGAGGTTTGGAACCTCTGTTGTCTCCGTTTCTCTAGAAAATAACGATTTTATAGTGGTAGTCCACCAATTTAGGAAGTATTATGAAGTTTTACTAAATTAATTGA
>NC_027756.1:54303564-54304670 GCF_000695525.1 Brassica oleracea var. oleracea | reverse complement strand
GGTTAGTCCACCAATTTAGGGAGTATTATGAAATTTTACTAAATTAATTGACAAAAAGATAAAACGATGTTCATGTACCATGAAAGAGAGTTTGATATAGATTAATACAAATGTAGAATGTGTTTAGAAATTTTAAAACAACATTAAAGATCATATGCTTCAGTATATAGAAATTATACAGAAAAATTCAATATTTTCGTATGGGGTTAACCATAGATTTTGAGAAATATTCAAAAATATGAAAATACTTTTTAATGCATAATTCCATCATTCACTAGCATATTATAAAGGTCAAAGAGGTTTGGAACCTTTGTTATCTCCGTTTCTCTAGAAAATAACGATTTTATAGCGGTTAGTCCACCAATTTAGGGAGTATTATGAAATTTTACTAAATTAATTGACAAAAAGATAAAACGATGTTCATGTACCATGAAAGAGAGTTTGATATAGATTAATACAAATGTAGAATGTGTTTAGAAATTTTAAAACAACATTAAAGATCATATGCTTCAGTATATAGAAATTATACAGAAAAATTCAATATTTTCGTAGAACTTATACAGAAAAATTCAATATTTTCGTAGAGAGTTATCCCACAGATTTTGAGAAAAATTCAAAAAATATGAAAATAATGTTTTAATGCATAATTGCATCATTAACTAGCATATGATAAATGTCAAAGAGGTTTGGAACCTTTGTTGCCTCTGTTTCTCTAGAAAATAACGATTTTATAGTGGTTAGTCCACCAATTTAGGGAGTATTATGAACTTTTACAAAATAAATTGACAAAAAATTAAAACGATGCCCATGTACCGTGAAAGAGAGTTTGATATATATAAATACAAACATAGAATGTGTTTAGAAATTTTAAAACAAAACTAAAGATCATAGGCTTCAGTATCTAGAGCGTTTACAAAAAAATTCAGTATTTTCGTAGGGGTTGTTAACCCACAGATTTTGAGAAAAATTCAAAAATATGAAAATACTGTTTTAATGCATAATTTCATCCTTCACTAGCATATAATAAAGGCCAAAGAGGTTTGGAACCTTTGTTGTCTCCGTTTCTCTAGAGAATAACGATTTTATAGCGGTTAGTCCACCAATTT
>NC_027756.1:54302988-54303472 GCF_000695525.1 Brassica oleracea var. oleracea | reverse complement strand
AACCTTTGTTGTCTCCGTTTCTCTAGAAAACAACGATTTTATAGTGGTTAGTCCACTAATTTAGAGAGTATTATGTTGTTTTTTTTACTAAATTAATTGACAAAAAATTAAAACGATGCCCATGTACCATGAAAGAGAGTTTGATTTACATTAATACAAATGTAGAATATGTTCAGTAATTTTAAAACAACACTAAATATAATAGGCTTCAGTATAAAGAGCGTTTACAGAAAAATTCAGACTTTTCGTAGGGGTTAACCCACAGATTTTGAGAAAAATTCAAAAATATGAAAATAATGTTTTATTGCATAATTGCATGCTTCACTAGCATATGATAAAGGTCAAAGAGGTTTGAAACCTTTGTTGTCTCCGTTTCTCTAGAAAACAACGATTTTATAGTGGTTAGTCCACTAATTTAGAGAGTATTATGTTGTTTTTTTTACTAAATTAATTGACAAAAAATTAAAACGATGCCCATGTACCA
>NC_027756.1:54302752-54302962 GCF_000695525.1 Brassica oleracea var. oleracea | reverse complement strand
GAAATTTTAAAACCTAAAAAGTTTAGGCTTCAGTATATAGAGCGTTTAACGTAAATATCAATATTTTCGTATGGGTTAATAGATAGATTTTGAGAAAAATTTGAAAATATAACAATATTTCTTTAATGCATAGTTGCCTCATGTACTAATATGTAATAATGGACAAAGAGGTTTGGAACCTTTGTTGTCTCCGTTTTTCTAGAAAATAAC
>NC_027756.1:54301291-54302425 GCF_000695525.1 Brassica oleracea var. oleracea | reverse complement strand
CGATGTTCATGTACCATGAAAGAGAGTTTGATATAGATTAATACAAATGTAGAATGTGTTTAGAAATTTTAAAACAACACTAAAGATCATATGCCTCAGTATATAGAATTTGTACAGAAAAATTCAATATTTTCGAAGGGGTTAACCAACAGATTTTGAGAAAAATTTAAAAATATGAAAATAATGTTTTAATGCATAATTGCATTATTAACTAGCATATGATAAATGTCAAAGAGGTTTGGAACCTTTGTTATCTCTGTTTCTATAGAAAATAACGATTTTATAGTGGTTAGTCGACCAATTTATGGAGTATTATGAAGTTTTACTAAATTAATTGACAAAAACTTAAAGCGATGTTCATGTACCATGAAAGAGAGTTTGATATACGTTAACGCAAATGTAAAATGTGTTTAGAAATTTTAAAACAACACTAAAGATCATATGCTTCAGTATATAGAACTTATACAGAAAAATTAAATATTTTCGTAGGGGTTAACCCACAGATTTTGAGAAATATTCAAAAATATGAAAATAATTTTTTAATGCATAATCAAAAATATGAAAATAATTTTTTGAGAAATATTCAAAAATATGAAAATAATTTTTTGAGAAATATTCAAAAATATGAAAATAATTTTTTGAGAAATATTCAAAAATATGAAAATAATTTTTTGAGAAATATTCAAAAATATGAAAATAATTTTTTGAGAAATATTCAAAAATATGAAAATAATTTTTTGAGAAATATTCAAAAATATGAAAATAATTTTTTGAGAAATATTCAAAAATATGAAAATAATTTTTTGAGAAATATTCAAAAATATGAAAATAATTTTTTGAGAAATATTCAAAAATATGAAAATAATTTTTTAATGCATAATTGCATCCTTCACTAGCATATGATAAAGGTCAAAGAGGTTTGGAACCTTTGTTGTTTCCGTTTCTCTAGAGAATAACGATTTTATAGTGGTTAGTCCACCAATTTAGGGAGTATTATGAAGTTTTACTAAATTAATTGAGAAAAAATTAAACGATGCCCATGTACATTGAAAGAGAGTTTGATATACATTAATATTAACGTAGAATATGTTTAGAAATTTTAAAACAACACTAAAGATCAAAGGCTTAGTAGAT
>NC_027756.1:54300860-54301255 GCF_000695525.1 Brassica oleracea var. oleracea | reverse complement strand
TTTTGAGAAATATTCAAAAATATGAAAATAATTTTTTAATGCATAATTGCATCCTTCACTAGCATATAAAAAATGTCATAGAGGTTTGGAACCTTTGTTGTCTCCGTTTTTCTTGAAAATAACGATTTTATAGTGGTTAGTCCACCAATTTAGGGAGGATTATGAAGTTTTACTAAATTAATTGACAAAAAATTAAAATGATGCCCATGTACCAAAAAAGAGAGTTTGATATACATTAATACAAATGTAGAATATGTTTAGCAATTTTAAAACAACACTAAAGATCGTAGGCTTCAGTATATAGAACGTTTAGAGAAAAATTCAATATTTTCGTTGTGGTTATCCCACAGATTTTGAGAAAAATTCAAAAATATGAGAATAATGTTTTAATGCAT
>NC_027756.1:54300378-54300760 GCF_000695525.1 Brassica oleracea var. oleracea | reverse complement strand
TTTAGAAATTTTAAAACAACACTAACGATCATAGGCTTCAGTATATACAGCGTTTACAGAAAAATTCAGTATTTTCGTAGGGGTTATCCCCCAGATTTTGAGAAAAATTCAAAAATATGAAAATAATGTTTTAATGCATAATTGCATCCTTCACTAGCATATGATAAAGGTCAAAGAGGTTTGGAACCTTTGTTGTCTCCGTTTCTCTAGAAAATAACGATTTTATAGTGGTTAGTCAACCAATTTAGGGAGTATTATGAAGTTTTACTAAATTAAGTGAGAAAAAATTAAAACGATGTTCATGTACCAAAAACGAGAGTTTGATATACATTAATACAAATGTAGAATATGTTTAGCAATTTTAAAACAACACTAAAGATTA
>NC_027756.1:54298988-54300124 GCF_000695525.1 Brassica oleracea var. oleracea | reverse complement strand
AAGTGTTTGATATACATTAATACAAATGTAGAATATGTTTAGCAATTTTAAAACAACACTAAAGATCATAGGCTTCAGTATATAGAGCGTTTACAGAAAAATTCAATATTTTCGTAGGGGTTGTTACCCAACAGATTTTGAGAAAAATTCAAAAATATGAAAATAATGTTTTAAAGCATAATTGCATCCTTCACTAGCATATGATAAAGGTCAAAGAGGTTTGAAACCTTTGTTGTCTCCGTTTCTCTAGAAAATAACGATTTTATAGTGGTTAGTCCACTAATTTAGGGAGTATTATGATGTTTTACAAAATTAATTGACAAAAAATTAAAACGATGCCCATGTACCAGGAAAGAGAGTTTGATATATATAAATACAAACGTGGAATGTGTTTAGAAATCCTACCAAAAAAAAAAAGATTATAGGCTTCAGTATATAGAGCGTTTACACAAAAATTCAAAACCCACAGATTTTGAGAAAAATTCAAAAATATGAAAATAATGTTTTAATGCATAATTGCATCCTTCACTAGCATATGATAAAGGTCAAAGAGGTTTGGAACCTTTGTTGTCTCCGTTTTTCTAGAAAATAACGATTTTATAGTGGTTAGTCCACCAATTTAGGGAGTATTATGAAGTTTTACTAAATTAATTGACAAAAAATTTAGACGATGCCCGTGTACCATGAAAAAGAGTTTGATTTACATTAATACAAATGTAGAATGTGTTTAGAAATTTTAAAACAACACTAAAGATTAGAGGTTTCAGTATGTAGAGCATTTACACAAAAATTCAAAACCCACAGATTTTGAGAAAAATTCAAAAAATATGAAAATAATGTTTTAATGCATAATTGCATCCTTCACTAGCATATAATAAATGTCAAAGAGGTTAACCTTTGTTGTCTCCGTTTTTCTAGAAAATAACGATTTTATAGTGGTTAGTCCACCAATTTAGGGAGTATTATGAAGTTTTACTAAATTAATTGACAAAAAATTAAGACGATGCCCGTGTACCATGAAAAAGAGTTTGATATATTAATGCAAATGTAGAATGTGTTTAGAAATTTTAAAACAACACTAAGGATCAGAGGTTTCAGTATGTAGAGCATTTACAGAAAAATTCAATATTTTTGTA
>NC_027756.1:54225224-54297795 GCF_000695525.1 Brassica oleracea var. oleracea | reverse complement strand
AGTGGTTATTCCACCTATTTAGGGAGTATTATGAAGTTTTACTAAATTAATTAATAAAAAAATAGAAATATGCCCATGTACCATGAAAGAGAGTTTAAATAATATTGATACGAATTTAGAATGTGGTTACAAATTTTAAAATAACGCTAAAGATTATAGGCTTAAGAAATCAGAATACAAAAAGGAAATCCGTACTACCCAGAAATCAATACTGATGCCACGATTGGTCTACGGGTGAACAGGTAAGTCTAACACAATAGGTAAAAACGAAATCATAATTCTCTTCATACATACACCTCTATCTCAGGTCGACAATGGTTAAACTCATACTGTGCGACAAGCAAGCAGCAGACTTTAGCATCCTACAAATCAAGAAGAATAGGAAATTTAAAGTTGTCATCATCATAAGCATAATTCCTAAACTTTTCCAAGGTAAATAATTTTTTTAAACACATCAAAAAATAATACAGATCTAAATTTTTTTTTATCAATAGAACAATAATATCCAATATTTTTCAGGCAAACTACTACTCAGTTCATCACCAGCAACAAATTTCTACTTCAGCAAATCAATTGATTACATAAAGCATTTCAAATGGCGAATAAGAGATCATGCAAAAGCATGCAGTAAAGAGTGACTTTAATTCATGCATCATTCGGATTATTATTCTCTTTCCCACACAACTTGATACCTAGATTTATTTACATTTTAAACAATTTTATCATTGTTTTTTTTTAAATCTTTACTTCTCTATAAAATCTAAAACTCAACTTCTGTCTTTCAAACTTTGCTAAGCAATTTAAATGTATAGAGAATAAATTAATAAGGCATAATCTGCGCGTAGCGCGGACAAAAGATCTAGCATCATTAAAAAAGAGAAAATCACATTTGTAGTTCTAATTTCTAGATTCTTTAAGAAGCTACAATAAATTGGAATCAAAAATAGTAAAAGTAAATAAAATGATGATATAATCGATAAACGATTAATTAAAATGATGACATACTCCAATAAACAGTTAATTAAAAAAGAAAAATGGTGGAAGTAAGATTTCAATTTTAATGTCCATATAATTGGATCCTTTAGATATCATGTCTTACTTAAAAATATGATTCCTTATTTTACTTTCACATAAATAGTCGAACACTTACGGTCTCAAACTCAAAGATAATTTGGAAGTAAAGATGAAAAGATCATATTTTTTTAAGATTTCTATTATTAAAAGGTTCAATTGTTAAGATTAAGTGAATGAATTTTTAAAATGTTTTTATTATGAAAAGGTATAATGGTTAATCTTTGAAAATATACAACTATTATATTATGAAAATGTTCCAATGAAAATGTGCAATGGTTAAGTTTCTGAAAGGATACAATTTTTTAAAGAGTGAACACATCTTTTGCTTAAGTAAAACTATGATTTCATACTCGAGATCCTAAATAAAATTGTAGCCATTAGATTAGAGAGTATGAGGAAATTCCACCGTTAGATTTTAATTTGTTTTCTTGTATAAAAAAATGCTGGCATCAGAGTTTTAGATGAAATGAGTTGCTAACATGATACGTTTTTTTTTCTAATCGTTTCTGCTCTTTCCATATCTATAATCATAACAACACACATTCTACATGAGCAATTTAAATATGATTATTATCATTTTAAAAAGTATTACTTATATCATTTTTTAAAGTTAGTCCTACACAAAAAAAAATATAGTTAAAAATCGTGTTTTACAAGACAAAAATAATTTTAAGCATAGAAATATTATTCACCTTGTTCATTACAAAAGTTTGGAAACATATTATTTTCTCATGTTCACTACCACCATAATTGAAATTTAACATATTATTAAATCGATCCACTCTATCAACCGAAATTTACTAATAAACACATCGATATTTTGAATATAAAAAAAATATAATATATGTGTACAGTTGACATATTTCGATTATGAAGTATATACTAACACAAAAAGAAACTAAAAAAGATGGAGACACTTATATGGGAAATCTGTTCTCATCAAGATATAACTGGATCATTAAGGTGACAAAATTGTTGGATTTAGTTTTGTAGAATACCCGTCATTTTCTGTAATTCTAGAGTTTCAAAACATTGAGATTGCAAATAAAAAATAAGCCCAATATTCTTCAACATACTTTTTGTTTGCCCTATCTTCTGCAATGTGATCGTCACCCATCGCGGCAACTCTCCACCTTCGTCTCCCAATATACGTTTACACACAGATTCGATAAGTCTTCGTGTTCTTCCGATTTGATAAATGCGTAATTTGACGAACTCTTCTATCGCCTATTTGTGGTACTATTAGGCACAAGAACCCATGGTTATTTACGTCGCATCACGAAATCTCTCCAGCGGAACTGCTGCGGCGACCTTATAGCTATGAGATCTTATTCTACATCGTTTAGGGAAGAAAGGGACAACTTCGGCCGATCAAAGTTCCTCCCGATAAGTTTGGGATCTCATCTTTTTTTACCATAACGTTGACTATCTCAGTTCTCCGGTATTTCTTATCGATGTTGTTTCTGTGTAAGATTGTGGAGAGCCCATACGCAGAGATGCTGCATAACTTCGAAATAGTGGTGAGCGCGAGCGTACGCCGGAATCTATCGTCCGTGCTTTTGGCATCTTGAAGAAGTGTGCTGCCAAGGTAAGCTGTAATCATAGGTTTTGTCTAGGTCATGCACATTGCAGCCGAGATCACAAGATAATTAAAAAGCCCAATAGTTGGGAAATGTATAATGATCACAAGCCAATAATGTGGCGGTGACTTCAACTGGAAGGGATAAGAAGAGAGATTTTAGCGTATGGTGGGCGGCCGATGATCACATGGAGGAAGGAGAAGGTAGGTTCAATTATTAAACTTCTAGAAGCACATGAAAACATACCTTGACCATCTATGATAAAGAGATGAACGGAGAATATAATGCAGATGGTTGAAAATTGAATGGAAAGCGAAAGCATAAATCAGAAAAAGAAAACTGATAAAAAAAACTGTAAACTGGTTATCAAATATATTAACATAGGAAGAGATGCAACCATGAGTCACAATTCATTAATGGATACAATGCTTCACTACCGACATGCTTGGTCGTCGTCTTTTACTTTTGTCAGTTTTAAACTGAGGTCAACCCTTGGATTAAAAAGTGTGCTAATCTCTACCATTCCCTTTTTAACGTTTTTTATAAAATTATGAAAAGTTACTTTTGTTATTTTAAATGGGACGTGTTGTTTGAAAGAAACTATTCAGTTAAGAGTTGGCAAAAACAGTTACTTTGCTGACGTAAATCATTTTAAGTGAAGACAACTTTATATCCTTTAGATTAAAAAAGCAAGAAAATCTGATAGTTGGATTTTAATTTTTTTTTCCTATAAAAAAAATGATGTCAGCAGATAAAGAAATCAGGTTTGCTATTATATACAGATGTTATGCATCTTTTGTGGTTTTTCTACATACATCATATGAAACATTTTGTAGCTTCTTCTGCGATTGTGTTTCGAGGACTAATTAAGAATCGTTTTAATGGATTTATTTTAATTGATCTTTTTCATTGCAATGGTTAGTTATGTTGGTGTTTGTTTATGAGAATAAGTTGAGGACCAGATTCTCAACAGTGCGAGTGATCTCGTTCTTCTGTTTTGAATCTAAATCACATCACTGCGCCATGTGCCAGAGCCTCAAATCTTTAATTTATGTTTCTTTTGATGAAGCAAAAAAAATTTCTTACAAGAAAAATTGTGTTTTGACACGAGATCCTTAACTTTTCTTGGAATACAGCTTTCACCTGAACCTGTAAATGCCTCGATACTAATTTACAAACTCAACACACCTTACGTTTTGAGTTTTTCTTTTCCCAAAACGTTCGTTAGAGAGAGCTTTTAGGATCGTCGCTTGGGTTGCAAGGCAACAGTTACTGAACGTAGCCGATCAACAATCTCCGTGAAAAAATGGTTTTACTCCAGAGGATCAAACGACCAGCATTGCTCCATCAACTTTCTCCACTACCGTTCCGGTACCTGAGGTCTCACAACGTTATTGTTCACAAAAGGAAAATACTAACTATTGAAATGGTAAGGTAATTTGTTTACCGTTGTGATCAATTTTTCTTCTTTTCTTATTTGACAAAAGGAAATACAGTTGTCACTCACAAGTCACATGCATGATAAATTATTACCCAGTCCCGAAAAAAACATGACCGTTACCGTAAGATTACTTATTACTTTTGCAGCATTAACTACAAAAAAATATACAACGGACAGAATACATTTCTATTTTTTTTTTCTTTTGGGTTACACTTCATCTATAAATACTCATTCTTTCTTCACTGTATACATCAAAATTTCCCTCTCTTTAATTTCTTTATAACAGTTGTTGTTTCTTCTCGAGCAAAGTTTTTTTTTTCCTGAAAAATAATATTTTGTTATGGAAAACTTATCTGTTGCATCACTTGTTTCATAGTACTTATTGTGTTCTTCTGGAGGATGTTCCGGCATTGACAGAGGTTATTACCAGAGTGGGGACGAGGGAAGGGCAAAGCCAAATGACGGAGCCATCTCGATCATGGAGAAGTTTGCGAGCACCTTCTCAAGCAAAGCTCTGCGGAATGTTTTACTGAGAAGATCCCTTCCTCTTCGAGCCTTATCTATAAGATTGATATGAAGAAAGCATCTCGTTTCGTGTCAAAGATCGACGTCAGATCCGGTCAGTTTTTTTTTTCCTTTTTTTCCTAAGAAAACTATTTTTCATTCATTTTTATTTTTGATTTTAAATTTAGATATTTTATAATATATTTTGCATAATTCTGTCCATAAATTATTCTATGGTCCGTTAGAGGTGTATATATGTTTAATATGTTATTCGTATTGTAAATTTAAAATTTACACTAGCTTTCATTTTGGAAAAAAAATCTATGTGATAAATTTCAATATGTTGAAAACAAACTAAACTTTTGCACCCTGTCTATAGAATTTCTATGGTCCGTTAGAGGTTGTATACAAGTTTAGTATGTTTTTTGTATTGTAAATTTAACACTTTGACAAACTTTCATTTTGGAAAAAGTGTAGGTGATAAATTGCAATATGTTGAAACAAACCAAACTTTTGCATCCTGTCTATAGAATTTTTTATGGTCTGTTAAAAATGTAAAATATATTTTTAGTATTGTAGATTTAACAAAGTTTTCCTTGAGTATGCAAAGTGTTTTGATTTATTTAAAGTTTTCAACACTATGTTTAATATGCCTTTCCGTGTTGTAAATTTGATGAGGGAAGGGCAAGTCAAATGATGGAGCCATAGCGGAGGTGATCAAGATTATTGGTAAGAAAGAATCAGAGAGATCAAGGAGATACACTGAAACAGAAGAGCATCAAGAAACTCAAAAGTAAGCCAAAGTGGAGCTAGGGGAATTCACATTTACAGCATAGCGAGATTCATTAAACATAGAGAGTTCAAGAATGCATTTACAATGACTATTAACATACTTAGGGGGTTTAGATAAAATTTTCATAGCAATTTGTAATAGCTAATTAAGTTTATATATTTCCCGAAAACAGATTTAATATTTCAGACTGAAAAGCTTGCAAGTAACACAGAATTATCAGAAGATAAAGAAGAACTCCAAGTATCAATTTTATTGGCATCATAAAAAAAACAAGAAGATGTTGCTGATTGATACATGTTGAAGGGAAAGATTTAAAAGTTAAAATCACAGCCTTTTGGCGCTTTACATGTTCAGCTAAAAAGTTCCCAAGGAAAAAAAAGAGTGAATCTCACTTTTCCTTAAGGTTAATTCCCTTCAAAATGAACAAATTCTTCAGATGTAAAAATACTTCATCATGCCAAACGCAACATATAGACTATAGAGTTATCATCATCTCTCTTTTTATGCGTCTATCAAGCAATCTGACCAAAACAGTTTCTATCAGTAAACTATTGATGTTATATCGCTAAAGTTCCTATGAATCATTTTGCAGATAGTTTACCTGTCTTTTCTCTGCAAGACATGTCTTAAAGATCCGTTCACCATATACTCAGTAACTGTTGCCATTGGTCCACCAGGTGCATCTGGTACTACTACTCCATAAAAGGCCACCACATTTGAATGGTGAAGATTCACCAATATCCGAGCTTCTCTCTAGGAATCTTTAGTCTATTTCATAACAATTTGTAATAGCTAAGTTTATATATTTCCCGAAATCAGAGTTAATATTTCAGACTGAAAAGGTTGCAAGTGAAACAGAATTATCATAAGATAAAAGGAGAACTCCAAGTATCAATTTTATTGGCATCATAAGAAAAACAAGAATTGTTGCTGATACACATAGCCTTTTTGGCAACATCTTGCCAAATGTACAGCTTCTTCATCTGGTGGTAAGCAATATGCAAACAAAATATGTATATCAACGGCTTGGAACAAGTCTCCTTTTCTCTCTTAATAAGTAGATTGAGATATGTTAGATTTTGAAGCACAACTCACTCGATTGTGCATCTCCTCCGGATTAATGCTTGGGCTGGAATGTTCAAGACACCAAACATATATCTCCTTATCATCCTTATAGTAACAATCATCTTACTATTAATTAATCCAAGCTTAACTAGGTACGAATGTAAATCGTTTATTTTCTACTTTGGTGATTTGGTTTGGTTTTGTGTTTCTTTACAGGGCTAGTGGTGGTGGTGGTGGTGGTGTAACTGAGAAGAAGAAATGATGCAATGACGACTGAGTTCGAAGCTCTCTTTCTTTTTAAAGAGTTTTCGCCTAACTAATGTCTCTTGGATAAATCTTTCTTTCTGTAGCAAAGATGATTCAAGTTTAAAATGAGCCACTTGTCCTCTGGTTAACCGGTTAGCTTATGTCCTGTCCAATCTGGTTTAGAAACAAAACATCATTGACCCCCCTTTACATAGTTTCGTATTTGGGCCTATACTTCTAGATTTTTACAAATATTCGTTACAGACTTACAGCGATGATTTGCTTAACCGATGTTGATGTGCTTCAAAGTTGAAAGTGTTGGTGACTTTTCAAAGTAGTGAGGTAAGCAGAAAACCATCCACATATTAATTTTTATGCTATATATTACAATTAGGGACTCGTGTTTTTTTCTTAAGGACCAAGCTACTTTACAGTAGGCAGTCATCGTCATCCGTCACAATCATCTATTATCGCCTCCGCCACCATATCCGATCTTATTCAAAATAGAAACAAATTTCGTATCGATATGACAGCTTCAAAAAACAAACTAATTAACACTCTAATGATCAGTTTCAGTAGGGCTATCGATCGATATTCACTTACTTTCCACCTTTCAAAAATTATTAATCCTACTTATTAAAATCGGTGATGTGGGATATAATATCCCTAACACCCCTTCTCAGTGGCGGACCCATGAAATTTTTTTACTTGGGTCATAGACCCAACTAAAACAAAGAAAAGAAAAGAAATGAGTGCATGCTGTGTGGTTTGAACTCGGGAAGGGGGGTCACTAGGCTGAACCTATAACCAACAAAGCTAAGATCCATTACAAATACAGGCTTACAAACCTAAATTTTATATTTAACCTGTGTCAATAACACCCTCTTCTTTATATGTAGGTCCGCCACTGCCCCTCCTCAAAATGATGATTCTTATCGGCCAAAAATTTCGGAACTTTAAGACAGTTATACTCGGTCGAGCGAGTCAATTACGACCTTTTATACCCGGTCGGATAGCGTTATATTAATTAAGGCTTTAGGATATTTAGGATATGGGCTCTGATACCATGTTAAATTCAGGTTTATTATGGGCTTCCAACTTAAAACCAATTGGTGATTAGTAAATTGACCCTAAACATTTATATATTACTTAATGTCCCTTAAAATTTCCGATGTGGGAGATAATATCCCTAATAGTATATAATAACTTTGCCAAAAAAAAAAGGAACATATGAGAATGTGTTTTATAGATGTGTGTATACGTACGGATGTTACATCTGGTTATTACTTATTGGTCGAGATAAAAAAAGAAAGCAGCGTGGCTTGTGTTATTAAAAGAAATAAAATCGCTGCACTTTGAAAATGATCGGTGCATGTATACCACTCGAATTCAGTCTGACGTAATGTTTACAAGTGAACGGAAAAGTGGTGAATAACCTAAGGCCCGTCTTAATTTGTGGGCAACGATAGGGACAAGTGAACAAAAGAAAACTTCTTTTACCAGTAAACAGACAAATTATTGTATATCGAATTGAAATTTCATTTTACTGATGATTATTCATGTACGTTCCAAATTTGAGATAACACAATATTTTCCATATTTATTAAATTCTGATCTCATCAAGTTCACAATATTTGTGATTCAAGTTTTAGACTGACAAAAACAATATGACTCGAAATTTTTATAAAAGTTTAAACACGTCAATTGGCTTGAAAGCTATATTTTGTATCATTGTATGTATATACATAACTAATTACTGTGTTAGTTTAAGTGATCTTTCAAAAAGAAATGAAAAAGGAGAGTTAGATTGACTACATCGAAGAACCCATATAATAGTTTAAGTTGCATACTTGCATGTGAACACAAGAATGGTTACGTAACTTTAATTATACTTGTGAGTAATTGTTTAGTTCATTATCATTGATTCAAAACAATTATATGAGTGAATATGAGATTGTCAATGACAATGATAGTGTAGGCGTAACGTTGTTAATAAAATTGTCGACAATTTTACTTAGCCATATCAAAAAGCCACCAGATCGGGGGACCCTTATTGTTTTTTTTTTTTTTTGAGTTGGCCAAGTTTTGTAATAAAAAACAACAAATGATTTTTTTTTCTTTTGTAAATGAAGTTCGTTGATTTGTTCGAAAATATTTTATTGGTGATGTATATCCTTACAGCGATTCAATGCCACAATTTTGGAAGGTAGACATGACTCGATCTAAACTCAACAAGTTCTCTTTCTTTTATTTTTTTTTGGTAAAATGCAAATATCACATTAATGATGAATCATATAATAATAATAATAATTTAAAAAAACGAAAGGTTGGAGTTTTCTCTTTCTTTTATTGATCGTATATTCATATTATAAATATTTTTATTCGTATTGAAGTCTTAGATTCGGTCATAGGCAATATAGCGTAGCTAGCAAAATTTGGTACATACCAGTCCATGAAGCCGGACCAGCGAATCTGGAATATGTTTGTCCAAATATGGATATTTATAGGTAAGTTAAGTATATGTCGACGACAAAAACATATGAATGTCACGTGGAAAAAGTTGAAAACCCACATATATTTGAGTCTTACCGTACATGGAGATTCTTTAATCGCGTGTGTATATATGGTCGTGTATGCTTGTGTGCTTTGAGAGAGATTTTAACTGCACAAGTTTTTTTTATTAAGTGCACAAGTTATTTAGTGATAAATATAGATTATGAGAATATTCTTTTTTTTTTTTTTTTTTGAAAACTAATTATGAGAATATTCTATATCTAACAATTTTTACTTGTCACTAGAAGTCTAGAACATGGAACCTTCTTGCTCAGAAATCGATCGAACCCATCTATAAACATATGGAAATAACTTAGTCAAAAAAAAACATATGGAAATAACTTATACATGAATACATATATGAGATATATATACCTTTTGTATTCAATAATACATTATAGTAAATAATTCTATATGCCAGTACAGCATCCATGATTTCATGTATAGTTTTCTGTGAAGATTATCCTCTCTTTACTGTAACTTCGCAGCTTTTACTTTTCTGAGACTGATTCCTTTAGCTTGACAGATGATATTTACTCATAAGCAGTGTGACGGTGAGGGTGTGTTTGTGGTACTTGGACTTAAGAGACTTCAATCTGCAACATATAAATAAAAATGAAATGATATAACTAATGAAACTGTACGTTTTCGTTTAAAAACTAAACAAAATTTAGTTGAGATATTTTTTATGAAATTTTCTCATTTATATAATACATTGAAAAAAAATGTATTGTCCACTATGATACGCTATTTTTGGATTATTAATGAAGTCTATATATTCTTGTTTATCAACAATATTTCATACTATAACAAAATATTAATAAAAGATTACTTTGATCATTAATAAAATTAAAAGTTTAGTGGGAAAAAAAATTATCACACCGAGTGATCATAGAACGTATGTATATATATATATATATATATATTCACGTACTCTTCTTTTTGTTTCTAACAAATTATTACATCGAATATAGCCAAAATAAAATAATATAAAATTATAACATCAAATTTTACACAGTATGAGATAAAAAAAATTTATGAAATATACGTCAAAATATGTTTACAGTATATAATTGCAAGAAAAAGTATAAACTCACTAATTAAATATGATGATTATTTGACACTTTATTGATTTTGAGTTTTTCTTTAAAACCCATTAAATATAAAATATGTTTTGTAGATTAGCATTGATATGATTCAAATATTCAAATATGTGAATATCCAGCCTATGACCCACATGGTAAATAGTACATGCGAATGCGATGAATATCAAGTTGTCCTATCAAATTTTATAAGTAAAATGAAGATTCCCCATCCATATAAGTGTGTCCTTCTCTACCAATATCTTATCGAACTTTTTTTTATCTTAACGAACTTGCTTGCAATACAAAAACAAACAAATTTAATGTTCGTGTAGCCAATCACAAGATTTTTAGATCATGAGCACTTAAGAAAATCTTAGGACCATGTGTTGTATACAATATATGAAAATATTTCAGTAAAAAAAATAGAAATATTGATTTTTATTAAATTAAGCAAATTAAGCAGCATAGAGAAAATATATCTGGGTTTTTTGTACAATTAATCACAACAATAATTTTGTAAAGCTAAAAAGACAATAATTTGATGACGTGTTGGAGCAGTGAGATTGGTTGTCAGTCACATGTAAGAAAAATCACAAGTACAGAAGTCTTGAGATTTTGTAGCGTTTGTTCTTGGCTCAAATTCTCATGCGTGCATTGGAGCGCGTGAAGTTTCAAGATCGAATCTCTCGATCTTTGCGCATGGGGCCTCCCCTACTTTTGTCTCCTAATGGTCTGTACGCATCACGAGCCTCTTGCTCTCTCCCAAGGCGCGTCGGTCTTGTTCAAAGGCTCATTGTTCCGACATTGATTCGGTCGTCGTTACGACGTTAGATTTCACTTCGCTTTTATTATGTTTCTTTCAAGAAATATTATAGTTATATAAGTCCTATTCTTTTTTTTTTTGAAAAAAACAAGTCCTATTATTTCCGACGATGTTATTGAAATTCCATGATTTGTCTTCAAGTTAGTAAAGAAAAATTCGTATAAAAACACTGCTGAGAACATATATCCAAACTATTAATCACGACTTTATGTTTAATCTAGATGTACTACACGGAAACGCAATTTAAATTGACGCTTATCACTTATGAAGATCGTGAGTGGACTAATCTGGTTTTGTCGTTTTCGATCGAGACCGATATGCATTATCGACGATCATGCATGCATTGCACCAACTTACTCTAGTGATACGATACACTTGGCGGGTTGATCTCCACTAGACATATTATATAAATATACACTTGAAAATAATTTATTAACTAAGTCATGTATAAATGAAAATTATAAAGCAACTCCATATATAAGCAAAAAACTGTAGTTAGGTTGCAGACAAAGCACTTCTCGGGAGTCGTAAAGAACGTCCATCTGCAGAGCATAACGAAATCATTGTCCCTTAATACTTTTAGTCTTTTACTGCTATATATCATAATCTAATCACACCATCATTTATGGATTAATATAAGACAACTCCATTACACTCATTCTAAAATTAATCACTTTACAATATCACAGTGTATTTACACAAACACATTTCCCTATAAGTTTTGCTGAGTAAATAACGTATTTAATTTATACTCTTAGTAAATGATATTTAGATCTTCACATGTTTTCAAACCAATATGTTATAAAGATCATGAAACATGAATTTACTAACTTTAACAAAATCGCCTGCAAGTTATATAGAAAGTAGAAACAACATATAGAAAGTAGAAACAACATATATATAAATACCCATGTTCAAATAGCTAGCGTGTATAATTTAACACACATTTCTACAAAAAAAACTTAACACACATTTCGAAAATTGTAATTTAACACACATTTCTAAAATTGTATATAATTTTAAATTACATAAAATTGTTTTTCGAACTAAAATTGTATATAATAATTTTAGAAATGTGTGTTAAATTACAATTTTCTATATGTATACAATTTGTATATAATTTGTAGAAAATTGTAATTGTAGAAATGTGTGTTAAATTGTATACAAATAGAAATGGGTAGCTATTAACATATGTGTTAATTTAACACATATATTAAACTAAATGCGTGTTAAATTTAACATCATCAGGTAATCACTGATATAGAAACAACATATATATTAAACTAAATTATAATGTGCAGAAATGTGTGTTTAATTACAATTTTAGTTCGAAAAACTTACAAATTCGAGTATAGGGTAATTTAGTTAGATGTTCAAATAGCTAGCGTGTAGATAAAGTCTCAAATAGATTATTTTTGCTTTACATCAAAATCATCAGAAAGTCTAATTACAGTATTTCGTTAAAGACTATGAGAGTGATTGGTTGGGCTTGGTTGGACTGTAGCAAGTGATTTTAGCTTTAATTTTTATCTATAGTCTTAAAAACTACCAGTCAAACTTTATATCTATATTATTAAAATTCAAGCACAAAACTGGAGTGTTTGGAGATTTGAATATGACTAATAAAAAAATTGGAGTGTTTGGAAACATTGATTGTAGTCTTTTAAAAAAATTAATTTTGTTTAGAAACAAGGATAGTAATATTAAGAAAAAAGTAATGGGCTTATGTTATTAAGAAAAATTGAAAGTCCATCATATTATAAGAAACTATCTATCTAGACCAGTTTTAAAATATACGAAAATGGGTCAATCTAATTGCCTAAAACTTTTTTTTTCTAAACTAACCATAAAAAAAATTTTAAACTTTATATACATATTTCAAATCAAAATAATAATTTAAAGTTGATTTATATCAAAAATTGATTCAAAAATATACATATATTCAAAATGAATTTTTACTAAACTATTTTTCAATAACCATTATAAAAAAATGTTGTAATATATATAAGAAAAATACAATACAGAGCCCAATTTGAAATACCAACTCAAATTATGGTTTTTATATTTCATATTAAGTTTTAAAAATATAATATATGTAATTATTTATATGATGGTACGTATAAAATACTATTAATTATATGATTACTTATATGATGGTACATATAAAATACGATTAATTATATGATAACAATATACGATATATAGTAATGACTAGGGATGGGCTTTCGGGTACCCATACGGGTTTGGTTCTGATCGGTTTGCGTTTTCGGGTTTTCGGGGTCAAAGATTTCAGCTCTATTAGGATGTTTCTAAATTTTGATTTGAGTTCGATTCGGATCTTTGCGGGTTTGGTTCGGGTTTGGATAACCCATTTAAATTATTTTTAAAGTCTTAAATCATTATATATTTTAAATTTCTCAAAATCTATAAATAAAATAATATATTACCTATAAATTTGAATAACATATATCAGAATAACTAAGCTTAACATATCAATTGGCTTGATTTAAAATTTTGGATACGGAATCAATAATTATTTTAAGTATTTTTGGTGATTTGAGTATACTTTAACTATTTCAGATATTTACTTTTGGCTATCTATATATATTTTCAAGTATTTAAACCAATTTTAAAATATCATTCTTGATGTTTTATATAGGTTAAATCTAAAAATGGATTTTAAAAATAATTAATATATATAAGTATATAAATCTATTTTTAGATAAATTTGGGTACTCAAATACTTCGGTTCGGATCAGATTCGGTTCTCTAAATAACATAATTTTGAATAATTCGAATATTTAATCAATTTATGTTCGGGTTTGATACTATATTTTCGGATCAGTATCGGTTCTGTTCCTCAGATTCATTTTGCCAAACCCTAATAATTACATGAAAAACAAATATCAACATATTTTTCAAAATATACACCCGCGCAGGTGCGCGGGTCAAAGTCTAGTTAGTTTTTAAAGTTACAACCAAAAAATTAAAGCTACATCCAAAAAACAAAAGAAAATAGCTGTAAAAGCCTTATTTTCTAAAACCTCATCTTTTTTGCAGTAGAAAATTTTAAAGCTACATCTCTTAAAGCTAAATCAAAAAAATCTACAGACTAAACTCTAAAGTAAATTTTATACAGTTGGGGGTGATTGGTTGAGATGTAACTATGCGGAATCCGGATAGATTTCACAAGCTCACAAAGATAGAGTAAATTAATAGTCTTTTAGTTTGTAGTTTACAAGACGTACTAGACCCAGATGCTCACCACAAAACACTAAGTAATGATATGGTTCATAACTTCATATGGCATAAAAGAAATAATTAAATGATTAAAATCATCTTAACTAGACTTGATTCGTATAGAAAAAATATAATAAATAAGTCTTGTGACAATATTTTGGGTGAAAAAACAGCAACTTAAACTCCATTTTTGTTTCTACACAATTTGATGCGTCATTTCCTCATGCAACTTAAACTCCATTTATTTCCGTCTCATTTCCAACGAAAAGTGCATCGTTAGTGAAAGTTGAGGCGAGAAACATTTGATATACAGTAACGGACAAAAAGAACATTGAACCTCATTCAACAATATATTAAATTAGTAAAAAACTATATTGGTAGAACATCATACAACACCTCACAACTCGTATGTATGATCATATCCTCATGCTTAAAAATGAAAAATGAAAATTTGCAATAGAGAAAACTCTAATTTTAAAACTTGAAAAAGCAACCAAGAGAATCAACAAACACACAAAAAAACTAGTAGTTGTAGAGTAACATAGAAAAAGAAAAGAAAAAACCTACAAGATCGATCGATGTACTAACTCCCAACTAAGTACATAAAATCATACAACACCCATTAAGAAATTAACAAAGTGTAATAGATTCGACAGAGCGATGGCTGATTATATATTGCTAGTAGAAGAGGAACTGAAATTATTAGAGGCATCACTCCACGAACAAGTTGTGGCTGCGGTTGATCTTGCAGCCCCATGAAAATTCCAAAGATGTTGTTCGTTTCCAAAAAGTTGTTTAGACATGTTGAGTTGATTGTTACTATCTTCCATTTTCACTGAAGCTAATTGCGACGCTGTGGCTGTAACCATAGCTGATGAAGCAGAAGAAAGGTCGTAGAAGGTATTTTTTGGATTTTGCTGGTGCATGCCCGTTTGATTTTGATGATCAAACGGGTACAACCCGGAAGATGAAGAATTGTCTAAACCACCTAGCAAAGGAAGTTGCTGATGTGTTGCCGGGAATCTCCACTGGTCAAAACTGGACAAAAGAGCCGACGCCCCTCCTCCTCCTCCGCTTCCACCGACCATATGATAAGAAGGAGCTGATACGGCACCGTACGGTAAGGTGAAGTTGTCAGTGAAGTCTAAGGGAGTCATGAGCTTGAGAGGTGTCAAAGACGATCCAAGTCCATGTACGTTGTTGCTTTGATTATGTCCGGGGATTAATCCGGCGTTGTAAGAAGATAGCAACGAGCTCAGAGAAGTCGATGAGGACGGTGGTCCCATCTGATTACTAGCCATGGCGCGGTGATGGTATTGGTCGTTGCTTGTGGTGCTGTCTTGTGACTTACTGTTACCGCTACTACTGCTACCGCCGCCACCGCCGCTATTTTTGGTTCTTTTGTTTCTACGACAACCACCACCAACAGGAACGCTCCTTAGAGCTCCCCCACATGTCCAGTAACGACGGCAGGATTTGCAGAAGTGGCGAGGTTGAGTGAGACTATAGTTGTTGAAGTAACAGAATTTGGTGTTGCTTGAGTCACATCTTGGACATTTTAAGGCTGTTTCTGGCAGTGGTATGTTAGCTAGCCTTGCCCTTTCGGCCATCGAACCTGGCCGGATTAATCCGCTAGGTCCACCCGAACCACCACCGCCTGCACCGTTAGCGTTGTGGTGAAGTGGTGGAGAAGTTTGTTGTGGTTGCGGTGGGAGGGGATGGTGAGGGAGGAATTGCTGGCTAATGTTGTTGTTGTTTCCCGTGAATCCAACGGTGCTTGTGATTGGTTGATGCTAAAGTTTTTAGAAGAAGTGATTCAAAAAAATACAAAAAAAGTTTTTAGAATTTGTCAAATAGTAAAGGAAAGAAAGAACTAATTTTATGAGTATATTCAAATTCAACCACAGATATACAAAAGATTAAAAGTGAAAAAAAGGAACAAGAATATTGTTATCCTCTTTTCTTGTTTGTTTAATCCTCTTTATTGCTATATTTTAATTGAGTACATACATAAATCATAGACCAAGAACTCCTAATCAAGAACTTACTTGTTGTTGCCAGTTTGATGAATCAGGATAAGTGGGGAATGAAGAAAAAACCATCTTTGATCTTTCTTCTTTGATGATCTATTTTCTCCTTAACTTTTTTTTTTGTTTCTGAGCAAATGAAAGAATTAAAGATGGGACTCTTTTTTTTTTTTCTGGTGAAGACTTATATGAAGAAGTGGAGAACTACATCAATAAAAACAAAGGAAAGAGCTTTAGAGAGAGAAAAGAAGAGTAGAGAAGAGCTTAGCGAAAGAGAGAGAAGGCAAAGGTAAAGAAAGACCTTTATTCATATATAGACATCCACATGTATAAATATGGAATATGTTTGAATATTATATCAATTATGTATAGATGAATAAAATAAGATATGAGTGTGTCCACAGTGTAATTGTGAGACTCTTTTTGTTTTATTTATTTTATGCATATATGCTTAGGGTTTTGAGAAGGTGGAGGAGCGGGAGTGTGTCTACTTGCTTAACTCATAAGTTTCTTTGTGATTTTTCTTTCTGGTAATACTGCTACATATGTACTGTGTGTGCTATATAACAATACTAAATATGGATTAATGATTGAGGTATGACAGTCGGTAAAATTATAACAATTGGTTTAACTTACTTTTGGTGTATATATTAGATGAAACACCAATAACGAAAATATTGTTATATGTCATGAACATAGTCACATTTTTCTTAGTTTACAAATTATTGAAATCAGTAGAATAAATACGGGCTAATTATAGTTGGTATGAAACTTATATATATGTGGATGTGTATATATCGTTCTGCTGAATTGGCTTTAAGTAACATGATAACTCTTGGAGATATGGATATTTTAAGAAACGTTAGTATTGAAAGATTGATAGTTGCTCTCTTTTTTCAGGTAAAAATTATCTCATATCATGTATTATTATAAATATTCACTGAAAGAGAATTTTCTTTATCAATAACGTTAAAGAATGTAGAGTAAATTTTGGTGTATATATATAATTAATTATTTTCTCGTCCAAGTTCTCATGAATATAACTGTGTTCAGATATATGCAAAAAGACAAATTGATACATTTGTTTTGTTGAAAACTTTAGTACGTATACCCGAGCGTTGATTAACTAAAGGGGAAGAAGGTTGGACGAACTGGCCGACACTAACTACTAAATAATACTACGACACTTTAGCGATGGGATGACAAAAAGGAATCGAGAATGAGTAGAGTAAGTTAGTGAGAAACAATATCTAATTATTTCCTAGTGAGAAACCATAATTAATTTATGTTACAAAAAAACCATAATTAATTTATGCAAAAAACATAATTAATATAAAGTATTAATTAAAAGAGTCCAACATTCTTCCCTAGTGTCCCCAACCAAATTCGCTTTTGTGTCCCTCGAACCGCCGTGATGTCTCTTTATTTTACTTTTCCAAAAAAAAAGAAAAAGTATTTGTTTGTTTGTTATTTTGCATGGGAATTATAAAAGTTTAACTAAATCGCATTTTATAACCTCGGTAACTAGCCAAAAAGTATTTGCTTGTTTGATTTTAAAGTCCTCAAATACAGCTGAGAAACAATAAAGACAGCCGGTTCAACACGGTTCAGTTTGTTAAAATCAATAGCCTCAGACAAAGAGTTAACCGAATCGGTTTTACAAACATTTGTAAATTAGATGAACAAACATTTGCTGTTGGACTATGGGATCATAAGTTCACAGTCTCTCTCAAATGGCACTTAAACCAGATGTATAGTTTTTTTTGAAGTATACCAAATTAGATGGCTTTGTTCTTCTTTCTTGAGGAATTGGGAGCAGAATCACAGTTTTTCTCGGTGGTCAGCGAGTATCAATGGATCCCGAGTTCCAGCAAACCGGGCCAGAGGTTCCAGAAGCAATGCAAGAACTGGAGGAAGAATGAGCAGAAGAGTGTTGATGTGTAGAGGAAGGCGACGAAACTCTCTTCTGCTGCTGCTGCTGCTGCTGCTGCTTGTGTTCTTGCATCAGTTTCAATATGTAAGCATCGTCATGGACCGAGAAAGGCGTGCTGAAGTCAAGGGGTTAAAGAAAAGATTTATCAATCTCATATTCAAGAGATTGAATTTGATATCAGAAAAACAGAAAATGTGTTGTTTAGTACTTATTGAAGTCGAGATGAACAAGTTGCATGTCTTCAGAGATCTCGATTTCGACTACTGCATGAGGATTTGTCTACAGAGAGAGAGAGAGAAATTCAAGATGAAGATATATTCAATAATGGAGGAGAAGACATGAGCTAGATAGAAACTTCAGGGGAAGAGATTTTTGAAGTACCTCAAGTAGAATGAAGGGTAAAGTAAATCCTTCTGCTGGTCCTTCAGTCTTCACAACCATCTCCTTGTTTCTCGACATAAGACTCTCAAGACTTGATACCTGACCACAATGAGGACTCATATAAACAAAACGCAGGATAGATAAATTATTATGTTTCATCAAGACAAAACAGGGAATGACTCAAACACGCAGTTACTACTCAACGCTTGGCTCAAAATAAACAAATGTTTACGAATACTAGAGTAACTGCAACATCAATAGCTTTTTGTCATCTCTTCAAATGCATAACAGAAGATAAAAAAACTAAAAGAGAATCATCACCTTTTCTCTCAATTCTTTAAGGAAAGCAGCCTTCTTTTGCACACTATTCATAATCTTATTTCGATCCATCTGCAAATACGAGTATCCAAAGATTAGTGACAAAGAGCAAGAGCAAGAAAATCCAAAGGCATAGCTTAGAGACAACACCTTAACTTCTTCCACATCCTTTTTACAAGTAATGGGAAGGCCTTTCCAACGGATTTCCTTTTTATCCCTAGCGATAATATCCAAAGCCATGAACACATTGAGTGCATCATACACTCTCCGCCTTATGTTCTTCTCGTTATACTAATATTTGATCATTAGAAGGAATGCAGTTACAGCTTTATGTATTTGCTTCCATAATTATAATCAAATTTTCCATCTTGATATATATACCTCATTGTCGTTCAAAGGCTTCTCCGAGTTCTGCTTAATTGTTGCAAAATCCGAAATTATTTCATCTGCAACCTGCAACAACAACCAAACCACAGCAGTGTCGAACATAAAAATTTCAGATTTTCTAATAACAAAGTTTTAAAATGTATTTACTTTTATAAAGGCAGAACTCCTAATCAGAAAGAAGTATTTGGATAGCAAAACAAAAGTTGGATGATTTGTTGGTGAAGTGTGTGTACTTATTCAAGGTCTAATTCTTTGTAAACTAAAAACTTTAAGAGCAAGCAATAATTTTAAAGGAGTTAGAGAGAGTGTAATACCTCTTTGTAAGTAGTTATCTTCTTGGCTTCCAGCTTCTGACAAACTGAGAGATAAAATCCATAGGAGGAAATAATAATGTGAGAGAGTTAAATCAAAACACACACACAAGAGAGAGAGAGAGAGAGAGATTCACACTGACCCATAACGCTGAATTGGCGAAGGCCACCTCCAGAAGTTCTTGATTGACCTTTCTTCTCTGACACAACCTCGTTATCGTCATCAACTATCAACTTCCTTCTCACAGGAGTTTTCCCCAAGCTCACTGAAGGAGGATGGTTCCTCTGCTTCTCAGGTGTGACAAACAAATCCATCTCCATCCTCACTTCTCTCTACACATTTTCACCATTAACAAAATTAACTGCTACTACACGAATCAATCAAAGATCAAAAAGAAACAAGCAAAGACCTTTTTTTTTAAGTGTTAATCTTGAATCAATCTCTAACTATAGTCAACAAAATCAAGAAGAAGAAAAAAACATAGATTTGTTTATAATCTGTGCATCTGTTCGGACAACAAGTAAACCAATTGTCGCTGTCCGTAAGACATTTCCAATTTTTTTTATCAATAAACAAAATTATGAAATTGGTTAAACTCAGTGGATGAGAGATCTAGCTAGACCCTAGTCAGAGAAATAAAGTTCATGACGAGAAAGAAAGCTCGAAATCGGGATCAGAGACGAACCAGTGTGATCGCCTCCAATGGCGGAAACTGGAGACTTTCTTCTAGGGTTTTGTTTTCTCTTTTTTTTTTTTTTTATTACAGAGATGCCAAACAACAACAACAAACCGGACAGAGATGTTTCGGTTAAAATTAGCGTCTTCGCGCTTTAATAAAACTGATCAAATAGTAAAAAAACAATGAGAGAAAACGCAGAAGCAAACAACGATGCTTCTCCCCCATAGCCCATCAAAGCCATAAGCCTCTCAAAAACACACACTCTCTCTGTGTGTTGTGGAACCCAAACGTTACTCTCAACGGCGTCGTTTTCAAATTTTTATGGCGGGGATCCGAATGGGCCTTCTTCCTCTTCCTGACTCTAAGCCCATTGGTCCATGAACATACATTTATTTTTGTGAAAAAAAATAATAATAAATTTTTTGTCTCTCTCTATTACGTACTGACAGTTGTGTCTGTATTCGATCCAGTTGCATAAAAATAATCATATTGTTATGTACAATGAATCTTCAAATGTTTGGTACGTTGGCATCGAGTTTTTTTTTGAAAATATTATCGCTTATAAAGTTATTAATTCTTCGTATAATAAGACATGGTCCGTATCAATAGCATTGCCTTGTAAACTATTAGAAAAGAGCCTCGTAATTCACTTTTAATATGGTTTCTTTCTTTTGATGCACATTGTTTACACGTTATCGCCGGTGCGTGTGGGAATGTTGCTTTGGAAATTAAATGTGTTATTACAAAAAAAAATCATAACTATACGAACCACCGGGTTAAATATATATATATATATAGGGAAACCTCTATAAATTAATAATGTTGGGACTACACCAAAACTATAATTTTTTATTAATTTATAGAAATATTAATTTAACGATACACTAATTGAACCAAAAACTCAATTTGAGATTATAAAATTATATTATTTTATAGAGATTTTTAGTGTATATTAATTTATAGAGTATTAATTTAAAGAGGTTATATTATATGTATATATATATATATGTGTGTTTTATTCGATAGGTTGAATTTTTTTACATTTTTTTAGTCAGTTTAAAACTATCTATAGTATGGAGTGATATGTTATTAACATTGGCCACTTGTTCTCTATGATTGGTGGACGAGTTAGCATTTTGTTTCTATGTGCAGATATTGATTAACCCAGTTTTGTATTTTCATATAGTTCGATTTGTAACCTAAAACTATAGATGTTCTTGCACGTGAAAAGTTATCGAACTATCCAACCTGATTTTTATCGTCTTCATCCGATAAAAAAATCAACTCCACTACAGTAACATGGTCAAAAGTAGACCAAACACACCAAATCTTTTTTTTTTGAAAGAATGTTAAACTGATTCATCCAAAAAATAATAATTTACAACATGTGTTACTGTGTTTTATGATCTAGTCATAGTTCATATGAAACTGAGACTTTTAGAACAGAGGTTTATCCTAAAACAGATGACATATCATAACACAACCAGACCGGTCCAGATTGATTATCAATATGATCTGAATTAAACACATGACGTATCATAACACAACCAGACCGGTCCAGATTAATCAATACATTATTGTTAATGTATCTCTACGCAGAACAATGTACTATCACAAGAATAAATAAGAGAAGAAACTGTAAAAAGATTGATATGTATTGTGTGTTGTCAAATACTCAGAAATATAAACATATTCAATTCATTATAGATTAATAGTAGTGTGGTATATTTTAATATTTGATTGCTGTTTGTTTGCCTGTCGTTGTTTGGGGTATGAGAGGTGGCAACTCCCATTATCTTTTTAGGGTCATCTTTCAATGTCCTCTCAGATCTCAATTATTGAGTTTAAAGTCATGTTTGATTCTTTCTTCTCTTTTGGGTTTCAATTTTAGTCTGTTTTTAATTACTCTTTTAGTCTTTTTTATTTTGGTTTGTCAACTTTTGTTCCTATCTAATGCAGTAAATATACTATTATATACTATTTAAGTGTCCCTTCATAAACCGAACTTTCATAAACAAAATATTATTGTAATATGATTGGCGACTTGCGTATGATGTCCATTGTTATGATTATCGACTTAGAGAGTTGGTATAGCACTTTTAGAAGGTTTTGACTGTTTGATGGGTGCAAGGAATGTTATGACTCATTTGTTTTCCTTTCGCGCGGAGATCGAATCACTATTTTGGACTATGGAATATATACGAAACTTACGTCAATTTCAGGTCATATTTACAACGGATTATTCCTAATTGATGAAGATGGTTTCGGAACCAGAGGAATGACCAGCTTTTGAAGCTTATTTGAAAGATCGAAATTTTGAAGGATAGTTTTCACAGCTCACAGATCATTCATATCTCGCGGACGCAAAATAAAAAGGCGGATAGCCTAGCACGGAATGCTAGGAGACAGCTGTCTTTCGTTTTCTATACGGATGTGGAGCAACCTTTTTGATTTTCAAAGGCTACATGAGAAAAAAAATTATTAGATGCAATGCAAGGATAAAGAGCGATATAAGTATAGCCCTATAACTATTCAGACAAAATAAAGGAAATTATTTAACTCTATTAGCAAAACAGTCTTAAATTAAAATCATAAACCTTGAAAGATAGGCTTTTGTTTCTACATCCACGAGACTAAGATTACACAAATGGTTTCTTTACTTAATTATTAAAATTTCAATTAATTTAATATATGTTTCCACCTTTTACCTTTTTATATCTGTATAAAATAGACATAAAATTTTACTTTTTTTTTCCAAAAACTCTCTTTAGTAATACTGACACGGTAAAATACATCAACACGATACAAATGATGCTAACATAACCGACTCAAAATGCATTTCTTACGAGGATAACACATCTCAATTTCTCATCTTATTTATTTTTAATATTTTTGAGAACGACATCTTAAAATATGGCATCTTCGTAATTATTATGAAAGCCTTTTAATTGGGTGTTATTTATAACCTGTAATACACTTAACTAGTCAAAACACATGGATTAATTAATCAAATACGTAAGCCGCAGGATACCAACACTGATGATGCGTATAATCCTATTACAATGGATAAACCAATTTCAGATTATTAAAAGTAATAATATGTTGTTATACTCACTGGGACACAACACAATAATGCAAATAGTAGTGTCCACTGGTAATAATCTAAAATTAAGCACCAACCATGCCTCCGCATAGACTAAGCACAAAATATTAATTAAACAACCCCTAAGCACAAAACCAGAGTTTTTGGACATAGTTATACAGTTGAAGAAAGGAAGAAATCGATTGTGAAAAATTCATTGATCCAATGTAATAATAATTTTCATAAAAAATTTAATTAGAAATTTACAAACCGATATTTTTCAACATTTAAAAGAATGAAAAAGGGAAAATAAAAGTTGTTCTTTTCAAAAAAAAAAAAAAAAAAGTTGTTTGATAAGCACATGTAGCACGATAAGCACCCATAAAATAGGTAGAGAGAGGAAAAGGAAGAAATAATATTTTAAATAGAAGATGAAACTATATAAAAAATACAAATAAAGAAAGAGAGTGGGGGAGAAGAGGTAGTATCTAGTTCAGGCTGCTTCTCATTTAGCTCATTTCTTATTCACATTCACATTCACTCTCACCCATGAACCTTCCCCCTTCTTCCTTACATAATAAACACCTCTCTCTCTCTCTCATCCTCACCCCCAAACATTTCAGACAAGAACATAAACAAACATTTCACAAAGAGATAACCTTTTCTTTCGTTGAATCAAATCACTGTGGAAGAAATATATTGAATTCAAGAGATTGAAAAACCCAATTTGAACATGGAATCCGCCAATCTCTACTTCCTCTCGATTCATTCTCGAAAGGTATCTCCTGGGGTCGATTTCTTCTGATTCTCATTAGTAGGCTTTGCTGTTGTTGTTGTCGTGATAGCTGTTGGATGTAATTGGAAAAAAAAAAAAAAGGTGAAAACTTTGAAGTTGCAAATGTATATTTCACGGATGGGTTTGAGTCGGAGTTTCCCGCCGCTTTCTGGGGTTGGTTATCAGGAAATTCTAGGGTTAGGGTTGGATATCGTCTTCCTCTAGCGTCTTCTTCTTCTTCTTCTTCACTTTTTAAATCTCAATTTAATGGCTAATTGGGAGATCTGGGATTTGGGTGATTGAAAAAATTAACATTTTTGATTTAAAAAAAAAAAAACAAGACAAGATTCGATTTTGTGAAATGAAAGGCTCGATTCTATTGTCGATGGAGAATCACCACCCTTCAACGCTCTTATCCATGGACTCCAGCGGCTCCTCTCACGAAGAGCTCCTCGATCTCGACATGAACAATGTTAACCACCACCAGATCACTCTTTACAACCCTCCCGACATCAACCTCCCTTTGTCTGTCGGAAGAAGCTCCCCCACGTGGAACTTGGACTCTTGCGATAACATCCTAGACGTTGGACTTAGCTCGCACGTCTACGAGACGGAGACGTTCCTCAACGTGGCTGCTCCGAGTAAAGTCAGTAAAAAATGCTTGAAACGTGGAGATAGCATGTGGGGAGCTTGGTTTTTCTTCACCTCCTACTTCAGACCGGCACTGAACGAGAAATCAAAGTCTAAGGTTGTCAGAGAAGCTGGTAACGGAGCAGGAGGAGGGGGATGCTTTACAGGGTTTGATAAATCTGATCTCAAGCTCGATGTGTTCCTCGTTCAGCATGATATGGAGAACATGTACATGTGGGCTTTTAAGGATAAGCCCGAGAACGCCCTCGGTAAAATGCAGCTGAGAAGCTATATGAACGGGCACTCGCGTCAAGGCGAGCGTCCGTTTCCCTTCAGCGCGGAGAAAGGGTTCGTTAGGTCTCACAGGATGCAGAGGAAACACTACAGGGGACTCTCGAACCCTCAGTGTCTTCACGGGATCGAGTTTGTGCCTTCTCCCAGTCTCATGTGTGTCAGCGAAGAAGACAAGAAGAGGTGGATGGAGCTAACTGGTCGAGATTTGAAGTTCACTATCCCACCCGATGCTAGTGACTTCGGTTCATGGAGAAACCTTCCCAACACGGACTTCGAGCTGCCTCATGTTACAAAACCGGTTTTAAATAACGCTAAGAAGATACTTAATGGTTCAGGATTGCATTTGACAAACAACGCTTCTTTCAGCAGCAATGGTGACTCATCAGATCAATCTCCAGGAGGAGGAGGAGGAGGCAACGTTAGTAAGAAGAGGAAAGAGTTTTTATCTCCCGGGAGCAGCGAAGAAGAATGCTGCTTGACTGGTAACAACGTTGAGACCCAGCCTGGTTGGGTAAAGGACTTCACTGGAGTGATGAAGAACGTTCACGGGCCTTCGATTGCAGCGAAGACCATCTACGAAGACGAAGAAGCTTACCTGATCGTGATAACGTTGCCGTTCGTGGATTTAAACAGCGTCAAGGTCTCGTGGAGGAACAGTATCAGTAACGGAATCGTGAAGGTGACGGGATCGAGCACGTCGAGGGCTCCTTTGGTGAAGAGGCGGGAGCGTACTTTCAAGCTGGTTGATCAGACGGCTGAGCATTGTCCTCCGGGGGAGTTCATGAGGGAGATACAGCTGCCAAATCGGATTCCGGAAGAAGCAAACATTGAAGCGTATTTTGATGGGACGGGACCTGTTCTTGAGATTCTGGTGCCCAAGTTGAGGGGAGGAGTGGAGGAAGAACACGAGGTTAGGGTTTGTCTACGGCCACAGCATCACCTCGGAGGAGCAGGCGAGCTTAAGTTGACGTGATGAAACATGTTTTCATGCTACTTGTAGAAGCCATTTGTATACAATGATGGGAAATAAGCATAAGCAGAGGTGCAATCCTAAGTGTAATTTTGTTACTTTGTTTTTTTTTATGTATGGTTTATATATTTCCATTTTAAAAGATTACAGTAGTTGATGATTGTCAATACTCAAAGCATTGTTTTTTTGTTGGCATAAAAGGAAGATGATTGTTTAAACGAACATATGTTGTGAGTTTTTATTTTCATTCTCTGAGCAAGTTTAATGTAACTATAGTTAATGCACTTTGTTTTGTACGAAGCCTTTCGTCATTATATCGTTTGCTGGTGGACTAAAGAAGGGACTTCATGATTTCACATTGAAAAGCCCTTTGCACTGTAAAATGCTGATGCAAAATGTCTTTTCGGGCATTCATTTTTTGATTCTTATAACATTAAGCTCTTAGCGGAAGAAAACTAGCTAAAAATGAAACAAAGATGGGAAAAAGCCAGAACGTTTACTTATCCGTCATCATAGCTGGACAGAACATCCAGAGTTCAAAAAGAGTTGTAACAAAAAATAATAGCAAAACGGGCCTATAAAAAGGCCCAACATTCATAAGTTCTTAAGAAATCGAAAATAAGCAGGGAAAGAGATAGAGAGACGTCAATAATCAACAGATTAGTCGACCTCTTCGATCTTAGGGCCAGCACCGCCTGAGGCAGGAGGAGCATCATCGTCCATCCCTGCGGCTTCACCACCAGCTCCTTGGTACATCTTGGCAATGATTGGGTTGCAGATGCTCTCCAACTCCTTCATCTTGTCTTCGAACTCATCAGCCTCACCCAGCTGATTGTTCTCCAGCCACTGAATCGCCTGCTCAATAGCGTCCTCGATCTTCTTCTTGTCTGCAGCCGGTAGCTTCTCACCAATCTTCTCGTCCTGGATGGTGTTCCTCATGTTGTACGCGTAGTTCTCGAGAGCGTTCTTGGCTTCCACCTTCTTCTTGTGCTCCTCATCCTCAGACTTGTACTTCTCAGCCTCTTGGACCATCTTCTCGATATCGTCCTTGGACAAACGACCCTTGTCGTTGGTGATGGTGATCTTGTTCTTCTGTCCGGTGGTCTTGTCCTCAGCAGAGACGTTGAGGATACCGTTGGCGTCAATGTCGAAGCAGACAGTGATCTGAGGGACACCACGTGGAGCCGGAGGAATTCCGGAGAGCTCAAACTTACCGAGGAGGTTGTTGTCCTTGGTCCTGGCTCTCTCCCCTTCGAACACCTGGATCAACACTCCTGGCTGGTTGTCCGAGTAGGTCGAGAACACTTGCTCCTTCTTGGTCGGAATGGTTGTGTTTCTTGCGATCAAAGTGGTCATGACACCACCGGCTGTCTCAAGACCGAGTGAGAGAGGAGTGACATCGAGCAAGAGAAGATCTTGGACCTTCTCGTTTCCTTCACCACTGAGAATAGCTCCCTGGACGGCAGCACCGTAAGCAACGGCCTCGTCGGGGTTGATAGACTTGCAAAGCTCTTTGCCGTTGAAGAAGTCCTGAAGCAATTGCTGAACCTTGGGAATACGGGTGGAGCCACCGACAAGGACAACATCGTGGACGGTGCTCTTGTCCATCTTAGCATCACGGAGACACTTCTCCACTGGCTCCATACACTTCCTAAAGAGATCCATGTTGAGCTCCTCGAATCTAGCACGGGTGAGTGCAGAGTAGAAGTCAATACCCTCAAAGAGAGAGTCAATCTCGATGGTGGTTTGAGCAGTGGAGGAAAGAGTCCTCTTTGCTCTCTCACAGGCCGTCCTCAACCTCCTAAGAGCTCTTGGGTTTCCGGTAATGTCCTTCTTGCTCTTCCTCTTAAACTCCTGAACAAAGTGGTTCACCATTCTGTTGTCGAAGTCCTCACCACCAAGATGAGTATCTCCAGCAGTCGCCTTAACCTCAAAGATACCTTCCTCAATAGTGAGAAGGGAGACATCAAAAGTACCACCACCAAGATCAAAGATCAACACGTTCTTCTCTCCAACGCTGGTTGCCTTCTTGTCAAGACCGTAGGCAATAGCAGCAGCGGTGGGCTCGTTGATGATACGCATAACGTTCAAACCGGCAATCACACCAGCGTCTTTAGTAGCCTGACGCTGAGAGTCGTTGAAGTAGGCAGGGACAGTGACGACTGCGTTCTTGATGGTGACGCCAAGGTAAGCCTCTGCAATCTCACGCATCTTGATGAGAACCATGGAGGAAATCTCCTCGGCGGCAAACTGCTTCTCCTCGCCCTTGTAGTTGACTACGATCATTGGCTTCTCGGCAGGTCCTGCGATGATCTTGAATGGCCACAGCTTCATGTCGCTCTGTACAGAGCTGTCGCTGAAACGACGACCGATCAACCTCTTAGCATCTGCCACGTACACAAAACGCATCTCAGAAGCAGTTACAAGCTCAATCAAACGAAAACGAGAAAAACAAATTCGAATAATTATATAGGATTCAACACTCTACCAAATTTTGATTTACGGATAGAATCAATAGATCTATAACATAACAAACCTCAAAAGCAATCAATAAACGCATCTCAAAAGCAGTTACTAGCTAAATCGAACGAAAACGAGCAAATCAACATGAGATCTACTAATAGAATCCTAGATCTAACATACCAAAAGCTCAGATCTAGATTCAAATCAGGAATAAGACGAGATACGTACCGAAGACGGTGTTGATAGGGTTCATGGCGACCTGGTTCTTAGCGGCATCACCGATGAGCCTCTCGGAGTCAGTGAAAGCGACGTAAGACGGCGTGGTCCTGTTACCTTGATCATTAGCGATGATCTCAACGCGGTCGTGTTGCCACACTCCGACGCAAGAGTACGTCGTACCGAGATCGATACCGATCGCTGGACCTTCTCCTTTACCAGACATTATATAATCGGAAAGAATGAGCTATAAAGAAGATAGAGGGCGGCTAGGTTTTGAGTATCGTAAACTGGTAAACAACTAGGAAGAAGAGATTTGTTTATATAGACTTTTGTGCGGGGCTTGGGTTTGATCGGGCGGCCACGAATGAATTCAGATCTAGGGCGCCAGGCTGTTTAAAAGAGTTCGAGAATGTTCGATGGCTGTGAGATAAAACCCTAGTTTGTTACAATGTTTTTAAACCCGACCGGACATCGAACCGAACTAATTTCCGGATGAACCGCTCTATATACTGAAGCCTATAATCTTTAATGTTGTTTTAATTTTATTAAAATATAAATAATAAATATGTATATATTTTATGTTTAAAAAATCATTCAGAAAATATTGAACTTTGATTTCTAAATTTTATTTTTATTTGAAATACAAAATATCAAAAAATAGTTTAGACTAAATAAATATAAAAAATAAGGTTAGAATATTTAAATTTAAATATCTAATGTGAATAATAAACTAAGCTTTAAATTCAAAATAAACCAAAAACAAAACATCATTGTAATAAATTGTCAATAACAAAAATAAACTATCACCAAATCACATCAATTAATTTTGATTCTTTTGTACATCTCATGTTTTTTAGGTGGTATAGCGAAATCTTCACTTAAATCTAAAAATCACAAATAAAATAGTGTAATTAGTAATTATGTATGATAAAAATATAATTAAAAACTAAAAAATGTAAAAATTATCTATTTGGTTCAACCATTGGTTTAACCGGTATCGATTTCTGGTTTTAGTGAGTTTTTGCTGGTTTTTAAATATTAGATTTTTTACAAAATCCAAACCAAATTTATTTTGGGTCACAGGATTTACCGGTTTAATCTTGGGTCTGGGTCGGGTTTCAGGACATTTACAAGTTGGCCACTTGTTTGACCTAATGGGGCGAGTTAGCTATACTTATAGGTGTTGGGATAATGGGCCGAGCTAGCTGTACGTTATAGTTTCTCTTCTCCACGAACAAGTGGTATATTATTCAATGTTCTTCCTAGATATGCGGATTGTAATTTTACTTATTTGAAAAACTCGTTGACAGAAAAAAAAAAAAAAAAAACTCAGCAAATGTTTATTTTCTTTTTCTTGACCCAAATAAAATGTATTTTTTCCATTTGTTTTAAAATTTACATAACAATCTTTCCAAAATAAATACGAAGTATATGTTTGTGCTGATCTGCCTAATAATGCAGTAAAAATAGGTTTTTCCTTTAACAAGCCATACTAATGTAGAATGGTTTAATTTGGATTTTTTTTGCATCAGCCATTACTTTTCTTTTCACTGTGTTGGTCCACTTTCAAAGGCGAGCTTATATGCTGATGTGCTACTTCTCTTCTCTAATCACATAGTAGCTAAAAACATTAGTAACTGACGCTTTATATATGTGGCAAACAAAGAATTTGGCACTTTACACTACAAGAATGTGTATTGGAGATTTTGTTGCAGTATACATGCTTTATACAAAGATTTACACGTACATAGTCTCCCTGATTATTTGTTTTTAACAAAAGTCAAAGCAATACATAAGGTGAGACAGAGCCTACAAGCTATTTATCCCACACAACAATCAGCTTTTGAGTTATTTGTCCCTATCTTTGAATTACTTCAAAAACCCATCCCATATTATACTACTTACAAGGAGCTACCCATCATGATCACAACTAACATGCTTACAAAAAGAAGCTTCACGCTGAAGTACATTTAGCATTGGTGCAGGTACATAATCTAGCAACAACCAGGAAGATGCAGAGAGGTTCAAGAATGAAACTGATCTTTGGAAGATTGACGTCAATATATAGAAAATGAGTACCACAAAACAAAGGCTAATGCTGCGTATGTAGCACATAACATCATGCAAAAAGAAAAACTTATGCTAATGTGAAACAAATAAATCTGTAAACAGGATAATTATCATGGCAATGTGAAGAAACTACCTTTAGACATAACAATTCACAAGGTCAAGTGTGTGGTTACTCACAAGCATCAAAATCTAAGCTGACTCATACCATGAAGTCTCAACAACTAGTTGGAACTGTGGTACAAGCGACTAAGGCAGAGAGAAGAGAATGTGCATGTACAGAAAGCTGTATGATAGCTAAAACAAATAACTCGCATGATAAAAAATTTGAATGATGAAAAGTTTTTTATCTATTAATAAAAAAGAAACACATTGTGAAAGATACATTACTAGCGAAACATGTCGACTCTATGGAAATGCTACAGACATGTTTGATTCCGACACATAATAATTATTTTGTAGTAAGAAACCAAAATACAAAAATCTCATTCAAATTTTGGGTCGGCAACCACGAAATGGTAAGCAATGACTAATATGAAGATGAAAATGCCGAGAAAATTGGCAAAGAATCCGAGGTCCTGATCCTCAAACATCTGTAACATCACAACGATCAACAATCAGAAAATGAAAATCACACATGAACTCTACTACACTAGACGAGAAGGAGAGAACAAAATCCAGATCGATCAAAGGTGTTGTGTAACGAATACATCAACCTTAGATCACGCCAAGAAATTAAAACGAAATTGATTGAATCACATCAGATCTCTACCGTAGGAATCAGATGTGGGAGTGCTTCTTTGTGGGCGCTGGCAAAGCTGGAGCTGCCCAAAATCTGCCAACATCTCTTCATCAATCTCTGCACTACTCTCCACTTTAAAGGACGAGAGCTCGTTGGGATGTCACAAACTCTGGCTCTTTAGGTCTTGTCATAGTTTGGTTCTGCACAAAGAAGAAAACCATCACCATCCTGGAAGTTAATTATATAATAAGGAAACTGAGAAACGATCTTTTGTTTCTTTACCTGTGGGAAGAGAAGCGTTTGGCCTGAGTCAATGACAACTCTTGTGTGCTTGTTTTGGAACTTTTTCAATCAATTCAGCAGTTGAAATGAAAGGTTTAATCTTCTCACGGACATAAACCTTACAAATGTGAACACAAAAGTTAACAACCAGGCAGGGTCTGTTCGAAAATTTGATATTAAAGATCCAATGAAGTCTCAGAACTCACCTGTCTTGATTATCCTGAATCAGATTGGTAATGGCAGCTATGTACTTAACACACTCGTTTCCCTGCACTGAGGCATCTTTTTCTAGCAGTTTGCTGCGGCTTCTTAAGGGAAACTGAGTCTCCTCCTCCTTGAGATAACTGCAGTGGTGGTTTTGGTGTGCAGGCTTCTTCTTCTTCATTGAAGTTGCACATTGCCTCTACCTTGCTTTGATTCTAGGAACCGATGCTGCACGCACACAAAACTATAACTTTAGGTACAAAGAACATGCTCCTTCCATCTGGCTATAATCACAGGGAAGAAGAATCGAATCACAGAACTAGGGTTGTTCTTTCTTGGTTCCTTCCTTCTTTTTCAGACAGAATGTGTGTCTGTGTAATAATCACAGCGGTCAAGTTTTTGAATATGGAGTTGTTACTTTCTCTCAACGGCCTTATTTTTTTTTTCCCTTTTTAATGCATTCGCCTCCTATCTCTAAAGCCTATATTTTTCCAGTCAATGTTCTTCTTCTTCCCTGAAACTCTGTCGTTTTGAAGCTTCTGCCTTATATCAACTAGGGAACACACAACCCATAGAGAAGAAATGCGCATGAATGCTATATGGTAGCTTAAACAAGTAACTTGCATGATGAAAGCACTAGGGAACACACAAGTCTTTTATCTCCTAAACCCCACATTTCCGACATACATTACTGGCAAAACATGTCTCGACCCTATGGAATGCAATGCTAAAAGCATGTTTGATTCCGACACATATAATAATTGTTTTGTATGGCGCACACATTCACTCAGAATAATCATCATTATTATCACTATATTGATTAGCATCTTGTTCCGACCCGTGTTTCCAAGATCTGCCAAGGCCTTCTTCGTCCTCTAACCTTCTCATCTTGGAGCTCGACGCACCATTCCTAGAATTTGAATTAACCTACATCCAAAGAAGAGTTGTAGAATCTTCCACATACACTTCTTGTGTTGTAAAGGATTAAATGTTCGGATTTTACTGTTACCATTGAATCTTTATGTTCGATTATTGATACAGACGATCTGTTCCTTACAGTCACCCTTGAAGGTACTGGTAAGTGTTCAATCTCATCAAACGCTCTTCCTTCCCTGGCCCTTCTCTTCCTCATGTTCAGCCTAGTTGGTAGGGGCTGCCACATGCTCACTGGGTCAATCTCATATGGAACAACCGAGTGTAACAAAAAGAGATGCAGGTATAGTTTAGAGAATACCAAATAGCTAGCGGTCCCATCCTCAAACGACACCAGGTATGTGTCACGCTCGTTTGGTTCCTTTGGTGGTATCTGTTATAGAACAGGTAATATTTTTTATTTCGATTAGCAACCAAAAACAATCAAATTTTACTCAAATGACATTGGGCTAAGGTACATACATCCCAGAGGTATTCGCGAACCCAAGTATAAGAGATATCCTCGTTTTCATCATGCATATCCTTAGACAACTGGCACAGCAACATATAAACAAGTTGATATAAAAAAAGCAGGTAGCATAAACAAATTGAGAAAAAAGCATGTCTACCTCGTCCAAGGAAGGAACCATGTACGCCAGGATTTTTTCGGGATTGCTATTGTCCGATCCAGCAATTACGTAGCTTTTTAAAATGGCCTGTCAAGGATGAAGGTCCAGAGCTGAGGTCAATTTTACGCAGGGAAGGAAAGTGATATCGTTTTCACATTAATCTCATTGAACATATTACTACGCAAGGAAGGAAAGTGATAACTGGACCAACCACAACACAAACTCACCCGTGATTCATGTTCATCACGAATTGAAGAGTCCAACTTGCCAAAAAACTCAGAATCAGCTGTAGGAGCACTATCAAAATTCGCTACCACAAACTGCTCCTCGTACCTGTGTCGAACATTAAAAAGGAAGACTGAAATAGATTAGCATATGCTACGAGTCCAGTGAAAACTATTACTGGTTTTCCATCCACTATAACTCTTGCAAAGAAACATTGGAACAGGACCAACGCCCCTCTTTAAGTACTATACAGTTAGACCTCAACAGGGAAAATAAAGAGGAACAAACCTATCGAAATATGGCAATAGTGGTAAAACTTCAACAGGCTGCAATTTTTTATTGGTGGCATGAACTGGTCGAGATTTGCAGGCCTCGAAGGATGCTTCAATATCCTTGATCTGTCTCTCTCTAAAAGACCAAGAAACAGGAACCCATTACACCAATAATTTTTATTCACTTTCTTTAGAGAAACACAAATACCACCACAAACCTATTGTTAAGATTTTGCAAGATGTCGACGCCTCCTTTCATCTCTCGCAGTTCTTTTGCTCTCTTCTCAGTTAGAGACTACACATAGTAAAACAAAGAAGTTTTGACACCGTCTTCACACTAAAAAAAACAAAGCAGAATATTCCAAGAACCAAGAGAGATTGATATACCTGTCTTGTGGATTCATTATTAATAGAAGAAATGTACTGCGTTTTGACGAGCCAGGAAACACCTTTATCGGTAGGTCTTTCTTTTCTCTTGATGCCATCTTTCTTGATAGGGGTAACAGCATCATCGTCACGCAACAGTTCTTCATCTTCAGGGGCAAGAGGCTGCCTCACTTTCGGTGGTCTGGAAAGAGCCAAGACAATAAGAAACTGAAGCAATCTATAAGATATTTTTGAGAGAGAGAGGGAGAGATCATTACTTGTAGACACTTAGGTCAAGAAGATCCAAGGGTATTCCAAGATCAGGCTCGGCAAAGATCTTTGGTTTCCATAACTTCTCCAGAGACGTGATGGTATACTTTGTGTATCTAATGGGATCAAAGAGCTAAATCAGATATAAGAAGAAACACAAATATGAATTAAAAGAGTAACATACTGATCTTTATCACGCTTGATGGTCATAAGCTTAAGCTGAGCAGTAGGATCAGGAAGCTCATTCCGGAACCTGCAAGACGAAGAAGAAGAAGAAGATAATATCTTCAGCCAAGAAACAAGCAACAAAGAGAAAAGAGGGAGGAAGGAGAGTGACTGACTTGAGCTTGCAGATGAAGGTGGTTGGTTTCTTTAACCGATTCTCGACCCTATCGGCTGTGAGAAGAGGCGTAGGCTTCCTCTCCTCCGTGTGCCCCTTGGGAACCTGAGACTTGTGAGACGACGATTTCATCTGCTGCCTCTCTTTCTCTTTCTCTGCCTCCCTCTTCTTCCTTTGCCTCCTCTCCTCTTCCGGATTCTTACTATGCGGATGATGATGAGGCCTGTGGTGCTGCTTCGATGGAGGACGCTCCCGCGGCGGCTTGGAGGCCGCTTTGTGGCGGTCATTGGCCGCTTGGTTCCGAGGAGGATCCGGTACGGTAGGAGGAGGTGCTGACGGGGGAGGAGGAGGCGGAGGAGCTTGAAGCTGGTTGAATTGAGGAGGAGGATAGTGAGACGGCTGTTGATAGTAAGTATGAGGAGGATAAGCGTAAGGTTGATGCGACGGCGGTGGGGGAGGGACGGGAGGAGGTAACGACGGAGGAAGAGGTGGTGGGGGTGGGGGATTTTGAGGCGGCGGTGGGAGAGGAGACGGAGGAGGCGGCGGCCGGTACGACGCCATTCTTTTGGATCGGAGGTTTGTTAGATTTAGATCCTAATAGCTCGAAGATTCGTGATGTATGAAAAAAAAACTTTTTTTTTTTTTTGTTTGTCGACAGTATCTTAGGTCAAATAAGAAGGAGATGATAGGGAAAATTACAATATGGTCCTTCATTAAATGAAAACAAAAGGAAATTATCCAAAATTAACATTGCAACCATATCGAACTTAACTTGATAAGGATTTCAATTCCTCAGGACACACAGTACTGGTTTCTCTGAAACGCTCACAAAGAGAAGAAAAGAACAAAGCTAAACTCAGATACAAAAGCATTATCATGCACTAAAGGAATACATTGCGATCAACTTAGTCGCTTCTCTTAGCTTGTTTCCATTGCTGCTTTGTGATACTTGTCCAATTCAGCATCAAGATCCTCTGCAGATACCTTTTCATCACGTCCTCTTCCACTGCCACGGCCTCCTCTACCTCCCCTGCCTCCTCTACCACCTCGGAAATTACCACCGCCTAAACCACCACGAGGCCGCCCCGTAAAACCACCTCTTCCCCTGTTGTTTAACAAAAATATTTGATAAGACCAAAAGGGAAATAATCAATCAACCAATCAGAATCTACAGTCTAACTAAAACAAAGCCCTTTCTTCAAAGATAACAACATATCAGCCATTTTTAGATCATTTAAGAAAACATGTACGAGAAGAGCACAAACCTGAAGTTCCCATTGAAGCCTCCATTGTAGTTCTCATTGAAGTTGCCAAGTATCCCATTCGAAGGAAAGGGAAACTGAACTGGAGCAAGAGGTGTAGTAGGCGTTGGAGCAGAAAGATTTGTTCCAACGATCTCAATCTTCATCAGCTTCCCATCCAACTGAACATTGTTGTAACGCTTGACAGCAGCCAAGGCATCACCACGCCGTGAAAAAACAACCTCAGCAGTACCCTGAAAGCATGGTTTGATCAGGACAAGCCGATCCGATAGCCAAAAAAAAAAAGCTTATACCTTGGATCTTCCACTCTTATCATAGTGAAGACCATAACGCTTAAGGTCACCAACCTCTGAGAAGAGCTCCTACAAAAACAAACCCAGCTCAAGATTACTAACATTAACCTCAAAGCCACAATCTTTACTCAGACTAGAATAATAAAATGAGACCTTGATATCCTCGTTGGAGACACCATAGTCTAAATTGGAGATGTAGAGCTTCGTCCCAGTCTCGATTGAAGATCCTCCGACGACGCTTCCAAAGCCTCCAGACTGATGCCCAAAAGCCGCCGCCACACTCTCATCAGTAGCGAAAACGTCGTTTTGCCACATTGGGTCTTGAGCTTGCTGTTGTTGTAACGGCTGAAGAAGAAACGAAAACAGATCTCAACTTTAAAAGGAATGAATTCTCTGATGTGGAAGGAAGATGTTTAAGGAGATAAAATCAATCGCTGACCCTTGAATACGGCGCCGTTCTGTTCCCTACTCTGTTAGAAAATCGTCGAGACGGACCGGAGCCACCGCCGAATCTACTAGAACCACCGTTGCCTCGGCCGCGAGATCCCGTGGGTTTTCGATTAGATTTGATGAGATCATCAAGTGACATATCCAAGCCACCTGCCATCTTCGCCGGAGATTTCTCTGCTTCCGATATGGAGAAGGGCAGCTAGGGTTTCGATGACTCGAGAGGAAAACAACACTCCGAGATAGAGAGAAGTAATTTTCGTAGATATTGTTATTTGCCGCAAAAATTATACTTTTTTGCTTAATAGACCCTTCAATTCTTAATGGGCTATTGGAATCATATAAATTGACGGCCCATAGAGAGATAAAAATTGATGTACAATCTATTTGTGGATGCTTATGTTCTCCTATTTTACTGCCAATTTTATTTAATTCTGGTACCAAGTATGTATCAAGTATTTTTAACTTTATTTTTTATTTTTCACTCACCGTAAAAATTATCAATCATTTCTTTATTTGGTTTTTTAAAAAAAATTAGTTATATACACTATCAAAGAGAAACTTTCTATATCGACCAAGAAAAAATAAAAACAACACAACCTCTATTGATGTTTACATGTACAGAGAGATAAAAATCGATGTACAATCTATTGTTCTCCGAAAGTTTAGTATTTTACAGCCAATTGGTAGGTGTGTATGTATCCAATTGTATGTATCAAATATTTTTAACTTTAGTTTCTATTTTTCACCATAAAAATTATCAATCATTTCTTTATTTAGTTTTTAGATCAAAAATATTAGTCATATAAACTTTATTTTCTAAACAAAAAATATATCATAGAAATATGTAATAAATTTTTAAATTAATTTCTACAATTTCATTAGATACACGTAGAATTTATACTCTAACCAAATATTTATTTTGTTTCGAATTCATTACATTCAATGTATATATTTTTGGATTTTAAAGCTATATATATTTCCACAAATGAATAAGCTATATATATTTTCACAATGTATATATTTTTGGATTTTAAAGCTATATATATAAAGCTATATATATTTTTCGATGCAGCATTCGGTTGCAACACTACAGAAGCTATGCACAAGATATCTCATGTACAAGGATAAGAACCCTGCTCTAGTTCCTTGCTGATTACTCAAGAGGAAAATAACACTACGAGAAATAAGGCCTCGTAGTTTTCGTATATATTGTTATTTGCACAAACTTTTATTGTTTTGCTAAATAGACCGTTCGTAATGGGCAACCTAGCATCCTACTTTGGGTTCGCTCTCGCTCGCTCAATGGCTAATGGCTTCCCATTTTACTGTAAGAACACGCAGAAGATTCACTCATTCCATCATTTCCTAAAATAATTCCCCCCCCCTCGGACCTAGTATGGGCAGTGGGCTATAAATCGGGGAGAATTACGATACATGCCACGCTTACTTTTAGCTAAATCGACCTTTGACTACTTAATGGCCTAATGAATCATAAATATCAATGGCCCCATACTCCTTCCCTTGAGACTCTATCCAACGTACGTTCCTCGCCCATTTTCTCCAGCCATTGTCAAAGACCTCTAGATTCTAGTCAAATATGTGCACAAGCCATGTGTCACACGAATTCCCTGTATGGGCAACCGTGTTGTGAATGAATATATCAGTACGTACATACAGATTAATGTGCATTGGCAAACAATCCATATCTGAATTCTATCTCTTTTTTAAAATATATATATATATATATGTCAATTCTATATTGATCAAGAAAACGATGTGTGATTTAATTTAACAAGAATCCATCTATATCTAGGTCTGAGAAGCCGTAATCACCATAATGTAATTTTATCTCTTATCTGAATTCAAATGAGAAGGCTTCAACGATGTTAATACGAAACACTAAACTACATCTTTTGAGTTTGATCTGTTAACAAAATAATATTATTCTTTCTCAAAAAAATATAATAATATTATTAGTTGTATTTTCAAATAACAATAATGTAGTTAGTTGTAAATATAGAGTGTATTTACTAGCGGTTCACATGGTCACATCACTTCCCCATGCTACTAGCCGGACGTCATGTGCGGCTGTGCCTCTCGCCGCTGAGAAATAGTAAATGCCATCATTTTTCTATTTATATTCAACATCGTAATAGGTTGATCTTTTGTCCGGAGGCTGAACTAGGCATGGGCATTTGGGCCTTCGGGTCGGGTTTGGACATGTTCATTTTGAATCTGTGTCCTTCGGGTCCTAAACATTTTGACCCAATAGATATTTAGGAATTTTCGATCCGGGTTCGGGTCGGTTCTTCTCGTATCCGAATCGGTTCAGATCTATAATTAAAATACCCATAAAATATCCGTAATTTTCCGGGTCCATATCGAATTTGGTTCGGGTTCGAATATTTATGAACTGAAAAAGACATGACATATTCAACTCAATCAAATTTAGTCAATATTTTTCATATATATTTAAAATTTTACAAAATAACTTAAATGAAACTATTAATAATTAAAATAAAATATTTTATACTCTAAAATTTACTTATAAAAGCTTCATATTACTTAAAAAATGTTACAAAATAATAACAAATGTTGTTAACAAAAGATATTTCAATTAAATCATAGAATAATATATATGTATATATATATAATAGAACACAAAAGCATAGTTTTGCATATACATGTTTTTTAATTGAGTACAAATCGGTTCTTATTGGATTGGGTCTATTCGAATCATTTTTTGGGTTCAGATTTATTCGGATCGGTTCCTTTCGGTTCCGGTTCTTTCGGGTAAAAAAAAATTTAGACCCAAAAGATACTTGTAATTTTTCGGTTCAGTTTCAGATTGAGTATTTTTGGATCGGTTCAGAGTCAGGTTTTCGGGTCCAGGTTAAAATGTCCGTTGAACAATAGTAAACGCCAACGTTTTATGGAGTATATATTTACTGAAACAGTAAATTAGTTTAGTTATTAACTAAGCTGTTAGGTTTATCGTTGCAGGCCATACAAAATACTTTTTGTTGTTAACCGTTTCGTTTTCTTTTTAATTCTAAAAGTTGCGAGTAGAGTATTATTCAAGTTGGTGAAAAAAAGGTTTTGGTTTTAGAAAGTTTAGAAAAAAAAAAAAGTTATAACTTGACCAAAAAAAAAAAAAAAAAAAGTTATAACTACAATTATAAGAAATGGCTATGCTGACTTTGTGTGAGATTGTATAAAAGTTCGAACAAGTTAAAATCTTAATAGCATGACAAGCGTGGTGAACTTATGTGTCACCTAAATATTGGTTTAGTACACAACAAATCAATTGTTAAAATATCAAACTTCTTATATTAATCTAAAATTATTAACTTAACGTCCTTTGGTACAAGAAAAAATAAAGCTCTCAACTATCAGTACAAGCTGTTCAATTATCTGTTATACATATATCATAGATATCGAATTTAAATATCTATATTGCAAATGATATTAATAATATGACACTAATCTCGGTTGTGGTGTAAATCTACCATCTAACTATAAAAATTCCCGCCAATTGGGGCAATGTAGGGGCAATGTAATTAATTACATCTAGCGTGTCATTTTCAGGCTTTCAGCAATCAATTTTGGAAGGCAAGAAAAAGCTAATAAATCCAAATCTCTTAGATGGGTTCTCTGAACTTGAAACGGGAAGTGAAAGGAACACATCTATGAGCACGGGCTATGAATTAAATAATACATTCTATATGGGTGATTTATCTTAGAGCATTATTAACGGGGATTCTTAGGACGGAGTTTTTAGCGGAATATAAGAACCCGACTCTTAATTTTTAACTGAAAATGCTAAGAGTCGGCTCTTAAATAAGAGATTTAAGAGCCGACTTTTAACTTTTTCAGTTAAAAGTTAAGAGTCGGATTCTTATATTCTGTTAAGAACCATGTACTAAGAACCCTGCGTTAATGATGGTCTTAGAGCATTACAATGGAGAGTTCTCTGGGTGAGGTTTTTACCGGAATATAAGAACCCAACCCTAAGAACTCCCTATTATACATGCTCTTAGTATATAGCTTTCTCTTTAACAGTTTAACCGCCGGTCCAAACAAAATTTAAACGACTTAAATATGCTTAGGTAAAGTTGGATTAAAGTTGATGACTAGAATGTTATAGGCCAAAGTTCATACATTCTCATAAATCTTGAGTCATATCATGTTATATAGATTCATCTCAAATGTCAACTAGTCATAAATCAGGTTTTGTTTTAGATTTTCTAACAACCACTTAATGAAATTTAATGGTTTTCTCTTTCTAAGATTTGTTCACTTGGATAAAGTTTGTAATTTTGTTAAACTACAATATTGTTTAACATGGTTTTGTTTTTTCTCATACTGTTATATTAAAAAAGAAGGTATGGTGTAGGTTTGCAATAAACAAAAATGTGTATATGAAAAATATAGTATTTTTTAATTTGATAATTCTCAGTTGTGATTTTTAATAGTTGTAGTTTTTTCGTTTGAACTGAACTCATTGCTTCAGTTGCATAACCTCGCCAATTGTTTTGTAAGATGTTAAAAATAATTATTAAACTAAACTAACTTCCCTACAATAATTAGGAGGGAATCGGGTAAGTGGTAACACATTCACAGGAATCACGTGAAGAAAGAAGGATGTCAAGTAGCTGCACACTTGTATTGTGTATCAGTAATAAGAAACCAACGGCTTCTCACCAAACACTCATTAATAATTAGGTTAACCCTATTTAGATTCAACATATAGTACTTCAACAGTTAGCACTTAGCACCTTAATAACCCCCAAAATTTTGGGATTAGTCGTCAATCCCCATATGTTACGTTACTTAGATTATGTTCAGTTATGGTTACCCGATAAATTAAATCCTGTTGTTGTAGCTTTAGAAGGACGAGGGGATACTAAAACCTAAAAAGAAGTGGACACTACTACTAAAACTTGTGCAAATGACGAGGTATAACTTGTTTGATATTTTTAAAAATATCATTGTAACGAAAAATGTGTATAATTTTTTTAATGTTTTCAAATAGACTGGTTCAATAGAGAGGAAAAAATTGCCGTTGTGTCGGCAAATTAAAACCCAATGGCAGGGGTTCGTAGAGGAAAATGACTAAAAGTATAGGCATTAACCACGACTTATTGAGAAGTAGACATGTTTAATTGGACCACGGCAAGTTTTCTCTCCCTCGAAAGAGATATGAACAAACAGTTTTTTTTAATGAATTATGAACAAACAGTTTCTTAATTTGATCTACAATTTATATGTATGCACCGAGGGGCGGCTTAACATTGTTATGGGTCGTAAGGCAAAAAAAAATTTTATCTCTAAAATTTATATTCAGATAATGTTTAAAATATTTTTAAAATTTAATCAGTAATATTTTGTATATTTTGTGATAAAAATAAAACTATATGCATATCAAATATTTTTGGACCATTTTTAATTTTATTTATTATATTTATAATTTTTTTATATAAAAATATAGATTTTTTAAAAAGATTAGACCCCTTAACTATTAAGATACGGGGGGACACAGGCTTAGGCCCGGGACGATCGCACCGGCCCTGCACGCACTGTCCATCGCCAGAAAAAAAACATCATACGATTGAAATACATATACATATGAAAAGTAAATACACATTATCTGTATTTGTGTGAAAATAGGTATGACTCTGATACTGTGTATTTACTATTCATAGATCCATTCACATAATAGTGTCCATGAAACTAGAAGACACCAAAAAGGCATTAATGATAGTTTCGCCACTTATATATATATATATATATATATATATATATATATATATATATGTGTGATTCTCCCATAGTACCATATTATTCTCTAACTTCACTCTTCCTTCTTGGTCTGTCTCTCTCACTCTCTCTCATATTGGTTCTTGAGAGACATCCGTGGACCTAAAAAAAATAAAGAGGCCAATCTAGTAAAAATGGGATTATATTCTCTAATCACAGGGGTAAGAGGACCAAGTGGGTTTGGTTCAGCTTCAACTGCTGAAGAGGTTACTCAATGGATTGATGCAACTCATCTCACTGCAATTATCACAGGTACATACATATATACTCGTACTATAAGTTGATTGTGTTTAGCTATCAATGAAACAATTTAGATTACAGTTATGATACCATAACATCATTAATCATTTTCACTAGATACATTTTGTGGTTTTTCCGGTTACCAAATTCGTTTGATTTAGGTTTTTTTTATATTATTATATTTGTTGGTCATATGATCATATCATAGAGGAGGGACAGATGTTGTCGTAAACGCAAAACTAAGTCAATGCCGTCGTAGCTATATTATTGCTAACATAAAATGTAAAATTGTTTAAACAGAAATTATATTAACTTGACGTGTGATTACCATTGTAAAAGGAGGGACAGGAGGAATAGGGATGGAGACAGCAAGGGTAATGGCAAAGAGAGGTGCTCATGTGGTGATTGGTGCCCGAAACATGGGAGCTGCAGAAAACGCCAAAACTGAGATTCTCAGACAAAACGCAAACGCACGTGTCACACTGCTCCACTTAGATCTCTCTTCCTTCAGATCCATCAAAGCCTTTGTTCGCGACTTTCATGCCCTCCATCTTCCTCTCAATATCCTCATGTACTTCTCTTCTTCTCTCTCTTTCTCTCACCCTTTAAATGCATTTTGACGGCCATTTTTAGCGTTTGGATCATTGCTTTTACGTTATATTGGTATTGAATGGTTGAACGTCAGTCAAATAAAGCTTAACTAACATCATCCAACATTTAGCCTTTTTTTTAGTTTTGATATTATGAACAGACAACGTCCCAAACTATTGTAATGTTATAATGTTACCATCTATTTTTAACTGCTACTAATATTTTTCACGTTACTATTTTAACGTAATACCATTTAACTGCTATTAAGTTTACTATTCCAGTGTGGTACCTACCACATGAGAACCACAATTAATCCCAGTCCCAGAACCTAAGGGCATCATTAACCCCGGTCTCTTAGTAGGGGTTCTTAACTTATGATTTGACATTTTTTTGTTTTTTTACATTTTTCGGCTAAGAGACAGCTCTTATATCTCTTATTTAAGAGACAATTCTTAACTTTTTTTTGTTAAAATCTAAAAAAAGCTAAGAACGTCTCTTAGCCGAAGCTAAGAACGTCTCTTAGCTCGTTCTTAGCCGAGCTAAGAGACCTCAATTAAAAGACTGTGGTTAATGATGGTTTTAGCAGTGTCTATGACGAGATTGATATATACATTTATAACTTCTTGCAAGGAAAATGATTTTAAAAATAATATTTTTTTTTACTTATGGATACCTGTTAATATTGATATACATAGCACAAGTTTATCAGTGGAAGTATGAAACTGTATAAATAGCCTCAATATGGATATAAATTAATGTACAAAAATGGTGTCTGCAGAAACAATGCAGGAGTTATGTTCTGTCCATACCAACTCTCTGAAGATGGAATCGAACTGCAGTTTGCTACAAATCACATTGGTAATTGTCCTTTTTATATGTCTATATATAAAGTTAAAAAGCTTTTTTTTTTTGGAACACACAAGCTTTTAGTTTTGTATTTAAAAAAAAAACTAAAAACTGAAACATCTTGGTCAGCTAAAAGATTGAAAAGTTAATTGTTGATGTTTATACAATGTAGGTCATTTTCTGTTGACAAACTTGCTCTTAGACACAATGAAGAACACTGCTAAAACCAGTGGTGTTGAAGGAAGAATTTTGAACCTATCATCTATAGCTCATATCTATACTTACCAAGAAGGAATCCAATTCAACAGCATCAATGACATTTGCAGGTAAATTCTTTAGTTTTTCCAAAACTTAGATTAATCTTGCAATTTGCAGCGTTTAAAACCTTTATTATCTTTCACACTGTATATCTTATATAACCATCTCGTTCTGTTTTCCAGTTACTCGGATAAAAAAGCTTACGGACAATCGAAACTAGCCAATATATTGCACGCAAATGAGCTCTCGCGTCAACTTCAGGTTGCCTTCACACACATGAACAATACATCTAAGTAAATAATAAACGAAGAAACAAACTCAAAATCAGATTTTGTCTTGGTTAGTTACTTGGAAGAACAAAAGAACTGATCAAAATGTTTTTTGGGGACATTGTTTTGTTTGGTAGGAAAAGGGAGTGAACATAACAGTGAATTCAGTTCACCCAGGCCTCATCCTCACCAATCTCTTCCAACACACTGCTGTTTTAATGAGTAAACTTTCTTTCTCTGTTTTTTCTCTAGATAATATCCTTTTTTATTTATTCTAACGTCCATGTTTTCACAGGGTTTTTGAAGTTCTTCAGCTTCTACTTGTGGAAAAATAGACCTCAGGTACTACAATACTAATAAAATCCTTAGAAAATTCAAGATATAATCGTATGACATTAATGCTACTAAACATCACGTACTTAAAATGTGGGAAATAAAAGACAAAGACTATGAGTATGACATTTTTGATACTCCATGTTATTCTGTCAGGGAGCAGCTACAACATGTTATGTTGCTCTGCACCCAAGTCTGAAGGAGGTAACTGGAAAGTACTTTGCAGATTGCAATGAAGTGACTCCAAGCAAACTTGCTAGAGATGAGACTTTGGCACAAAAACTTTGGGATTTCAGCGTTAAGCTCATCAACTATGTCTCCAAAAAGAACTACCTTGGTTTCGAGGACACAAGTTAAAGAATTAATACGAAGAATCTCTTGTTGTCGCTTAAGAGTTAAGAGTGAAATGTGTGAGATATACCTTCGAAGTTACTGTTTCTCCGGTTACGGTGGTTGTACTGTTATCCGAAAGCCCGATTGGGATGATAATTAATGAATATTTTTATTTTTAAAAAATGTGTGAGATATGAATGTGATGTATTGTTTAAAAAAAAAAAGATGTTATCGAGTGATGTATTATTTTTAAAACTATTAATCTGTAGTTTCTGTTACCGTAGCATTCCTATTAACCATCCACTAAGAAAGCAACCATGGAACGTGAAGCGAACCTGATTCGGTTTATTTTGTTCGGTCCAGTCTAGAAGTCGGTTTATAGCAAACCAACTCAAATGATATGATGTGCTTTTAGTGACATCCTGCAACAGTATTAGTTGGGCCATACTATCTGATTCGGTTTATTTAACACATTAACACTTGTTTTCAGCAACGTGATCAATCGTTATAAGACTAGCGACCAAAACCACTGGCCACATGTTATTTGTTCGTGAACGCATTATTGTCAATAATATGTTTCTGAATCATATCGATGAAGCAGTATTATCGAGATGTTTATTGACGATATTATGTTTGATAAAACATATTTTGCTAATCAGCTAGACTAGATATAATGAAAACAGAGATGAACTAAAGAAACACATGTAAAACCCGTCCGCGTACATGCGCATAAATTTACCTAGTCAAAATTACTGCTTTTATGTAATGAAATTGTTCAAAAACAAAACTATTTTTATTCACAAAAAATATATTTATTTATACCATGCACTTTGCTCTCTTTTTTTACGATTGTGTTCTCTTGCCTCTTGGTTCCTTACATTCCTCGTTTTCCTTAAAGTTGTTTTTAATTTTGAATCAAAAGAAAGGTCAAATGCGACTTCGGTCAATATATACCAAACTTATAGTCGGGAAAAAAATCAATAGACGTTCAAAAGAAAGTGCCCGACGGAGATATCAATTAGCATGCTGTCATTTGCAGTTCATTTTGTATATTTTATAAAATTTTAACAATACATATATAATAAAATTTATAATCAGCTCGGAAATTAAAATTTATGTTGACTATTTGCTTAAATGGACAAAATAAAATATGTAATTAGTGCTTTAAAATACATCTCAAGTCAGAAAGAAGGCGAAAAAGGAAGAAGATCATCTATCTTTCTTTCGTTTGCTTCTGGTCAAACTACATTTCATTACTAAAAAGGGAAGAAGATCATCTATACATAAGAAATAAGCAAATACTACTCTTTGAATAGATTTAATATACTAACAAAATTCTGTATTTATTATTGAGTTTTGCGTCTAGTTGATACTCCCTCCGTTTCATTTTAATTGTCGTTATAGGTTTATTCACACAAATTAATAAAACATACTCCCTCCGTTTTTTTATATCTGACGTTTTAGAGAAATTTTTTTTATTCCAAATTATTTGACGTTTTCATTTTTCTATATAAAATTTATTACTAATTAATGCTAGATGACCAATGATATTATAGTTTCTATTTTATTATTGGTTAAATTGTAGTTGGGTAAACAATTAATAATGTTTTTGTTTAAAAAATTAAATGTTTCTTAATTTATGTGTACAATCCTAAAGCATCAAATATAAAAAAATGGAGGGAGTATGATTTTGTATATTTTCAAAATAAAAACACAATTACCTATACATCTAACCATATTTCAACTAATAGAAAAATAAAGTAGAGAATCTTAATAATAAATTTTGCATTGAAACTATAAAACAACACTTTTTTTTAAACGAAATTTTTTCTCCAGAACGATAATTAAATTGAAACGGAGAGAGTATATTTTATATAATTGTTATCTATACATAAGAAATAAGCAAATGCTACTCTTTGAATAGATTTAATATACTAACAAAATTCTGTATTTATTATTGAGTTTTGCGTCTAGTTGATATATTTTAATATAATTGTTTCCGGACTCAAAGCCTTTTCATATTTCAATGTAGAAGACCCACGAATCGCGGTCAATGTCAACTATAGCTTGTAAGATTCAGATAAAATTTTCAAAATGTTGTAATTTCTTAACATTTACACGAAAAAGGCAATTCTGAATCATAGTTTTACACTTTTACTACAGTAAATTTTGCTTGTCATGGTTTAGAAATCATCAAAAGTATGTTATAAACTTATAAGTTTTCCCCTGTATTATTCATTCAACACCAGCAGAAGTCCAAAATCATATAACATATGTAAATACGAAAGTACGATCGATTCGTTATCATTTAAGTTATTAAATAAAGACAAATCTGATCATTAAGCGAGAGCTTTAAAAGAAGACAGAAGAAGAACAACAAAATGGCTTATATTTTAAATTAAAACAAAGGATAATCTGATATCAATTAGAAGAGGCGTTCCCTTCCTTGCTATCATTGCCGTCCTTGCTGTGACGGTTTGCCGGAGGAGCTGCCGGAGATGGCGGAGGGATCTGATGGCGTGGTGGCTGAGAAGGGATAGAGGATGGAGGATTTGCTGTGAGAGAGATGTCTGAGAGATCCTCGAGAGAGATCGGAAAAACGGTCTGAGAAGGTCTTCTCTGGTGACGGCTTGGTCTCTCCGACATTGTGAGTTGCAGATTCAGACAAGATGGATAGGGAGCAGAGAAAGAGAAAGAGATAGAGAGAAAGAGTTTGATTTGTTTTGAGTGATGAGATCGAGATAGTGAGTTTATATAGGGAGGGTGAAAACACATGGGGTTTGGTAGACGGTGATTATCCGAATTGAGCGCATGTAATGGTAAATTCTTTTATTTAAATAATGGTGAATTTATAATTTTTTGCTATTATAAAAAGTATGAATTAAATGAAATATGGAAACTCTTTGCAAAGTAGAAAGATATTCGATAATGCATTTGAAGTAAGTGATTATCAGAGTTGAGGAAGAATTCGTTTTAAAAACTCTTTCCAAAGTACCACCATTGGTTCTATGTATTTAGTAATTATCTCCAATGTTTTCATAGTTTTATGTGCATGGTCAAATGATTCAGATCCGAAGTTATGAACAGTAAACATCTCCAACAAGTCAAAATACAAGTTACCTAAAAAGGTCTGACTTTACTTAGGCAAATGTTTAACTAAGATTTGACCATAAAATTATACGTGTTTTAGGTAAATAAGTTGTAATCATGTATCCATTAGATACACGAGTCCACGCGGCGTGGGAGATAGATACATGGTTAGTTGTATCTGAATAGTAGTAATTCTGCAGTATCTTATTGGTGAAAAAAGTAATTACTACAATTGATTGTAATCTTCTCCAATAACCATCAAAGTTCATTGCATTTAGTGGTAGCCGATAAGTTCACTGCATTTACTGAGAACATGTGACATGTAAAAAAAAAAGGTCTGACAGATATTAAAAACTCCCGATAAGATTTTTGAACATTAAATTAAGAACCCTCAATTATTTTATGATTGTAATAACTTTTCTTTTTCCTGCCTAGAGGACAAACATTTCTCCCCCATGTGGGGAGATGTCAGTCTCATTGGAAGTAAATGTTGTTACAAGTCCCATAGAGTCATACAGACACGTATGCAAATACGTATGCTGATTAAAAAATTTGAGTTGTTTTTCTTTTAAATGATCTATAGAAGTTACAGGACATATTGTTTTATATAAACATATAAATTTGCATGTTACAACATAGTATAAATTATAAGTTGTAGATGATTCAAACAAAAATGGGAACCTATACACAGAGGGTAAAGGGGTAAAAGACAAACACAGAGTTATGGACACTGCTAATTATAGATGAACGTGGAAGTTCGCTGGATCTCTAGCAACTTCAATAGTTCGTTGTGCCACTGCACTGGAGTCGGGATTTATTGGGCCTTGCGATTCTGTAAACGTGAAAATTGTTTAGGCCCATAGATATGACCAACGTTTTTTTTCACTTGAAATTCATTGATTGTTTCACAAAGGATTACAAACTAAAATTGAACCACAAAAAGAGTACAATGATCTTTTCCAATCCTAATACATAAATTGAAAATTTACCAAGACATTGCTAATACCATGCTAAGAATAATCCAAGCTTTTCTAAAGATCGTCAAGAGGAATTCATGCACAACAAACTGTGAAGACGGGCAGCAACACAGATGACCATAACTTGAAAACAGAACATGGCATCCCGTAGATATGACAAACGTTTACCAATCAAACTCGGAGGATAACTAAGCAAAATTTGTTTTGGAAGTGTGATCACAGCGCTAATTATTTGGGTTTTATTTTCGTTTTCTCTGAAATTGTTTAACTTCAACTGCTTTTACCAAAAAAAAAAAAAAATCATATTAGGGTTTGTTATGTAAATATGCATTGAGGTTAGATATTAGATGGCTTATAAATAGATGAATATTTATGCATACACTGCGAATAAAATTGCGTTAGACAGAAAAATCTATACTACAACTATTTTGAATTTATAGATTCTTATTGTTTCCACGTCCAAAGTATTTGTTGAAACCGGTACCAGCTGATGGATGTGTGTTGCAATAACTATATTGTATTAGTGATCTTATGAACTTTGTACCAGCTATTGAGTTTCCCAACAAGGAGTCCTTCGAAAAATACCGTTGCCAAACTTGGTGGTCCCCCAAAAGGCCAAAAGGTTCGAGAATCCAACAAAGGAAGATGTAGTGAAAACACACGTACATCGAACTCATGTCCCAGTATACTAAGTAGTAGTACATATAATTTGTGGAACACAGTACTGGGGGTTAGTTTTGATTTTATCGATGAAACGGAACGATGGGTTGAGAAAATAACAAAACACATCACATAATAGTACGTGAGTCGAACGTTCGGTTGTTAGTATTTTTTTGTTTCCAACCAACGTTTGTCGAGGAATTGCATTTTGGATCTGTTATTTGTAAGACTATTTTATAAAACATATTATTCATTATATAATATGGTATCATATACTCCCTCTGTTCCTTAATATTACATATTCTAGGAAAAAAATTTGTTTTAAAAAGATCCATTTTTTACATTTTTAAAACATGTTTTATTAACTAATTGCAAATCTCAAAAAATTTAATGCACTTATTGAATTTTTATTGGCTTAAAATTATGAAAGAAAGATAAACACAAAAAAATATGCAAATTTAATGTGTTTTATTAAAATGTGTGAAAAATTTAGAATATGTAACATTAAAAAACAGAGGGAGTAGTTACAACCTCTCTCTCTAGGCTATTACCATTACCCCATATGGGTTAAATGTTCCGGACACACACACCCGTGAACTATCCATCTCCATAAGTATACTTAGGGCATGATTATCGGCTGAGACATTTTTTTGTCCTTTTTTTTTTATTTAAAAAAAAAATTAAATGATGAACTAATTGCGAACCGCCACGTGTTAATGGGATCCACAAACAGTTAGAGACAACCCTTGAGAAGTTTCTTAATTAAAGACATTTGAACAAAGTTCTTAGAAAAATGTGGTGGGCTCCACACCAAAAACACTTAGACCAATGTTGGGACTACCAATAATCATACCCTTATATGATACACACTTGTTGTTTCTTTCACTGAAAAAGTTAGGTTGACGTTTGATTTTATATATAATGAAATGACATAACTGTTGTTGTTAAATCCTTCATAAAATTTAGCCAAACTTTCATTTATCAACCTAATATTAAAAGGGACTTTTTTTATTCTACAACACTGTTTTAGTCGTAGCACTAGCAACCAATACCAGACGAGATCTAATCTGTCTTACTTTTGCTCTAATTTTAATTATTCAACCTGTGCTGGTGTAAAACTAGGCCATGAAATAATATAATACTTCTGTTTTCGTTAGGTGAGATATGGGGTGAGATCAAATCAAACTAAGAACTTGAACCATCACAATTGAAAAACACAGCGGTTTTGAGTTGAATTGTAAATATAGTATTCATTAGTAAGATATATTTTTGTAAATAAAACTCTCACGGTCTAAATAAGTCAGTTCAAAACCAAAATTGTCGGTAGCTGGTAGGTACGAACAAACATGTAAATTATCGACAAAACACCATGTAAATCAATAGAGGTAGTTTGGAATTTGGTGGCATTACGACAAGGCAAAATACAAAAGAACATGATTAACCAGATACTAATGACATGAACACATAAAAGCAGTATTAAAAAAGATGCTAAACGCCCAAATAAACTCTCCCAACCCTAGTTTCATCGAGCCGTCGTCTCCATCGTTCACCTTGCCTCTTCGGTGCCTCGAGGCGCTGCGGCTTCGTCGTGGTTCTGTTGGTGATAGGTCTCTGTTTCTGGCGCCGCCGTTCACGAGTCTGTTGCTTGTCTGTGGTTCGTGTACGAGTTGGAGATGTTTCGTATCTAGGCTCCTCTACCGACTGGGCCGACAGTAGTATGAAGCTTCTCTTCGTCGATGAATGTGCCTCCTCTCCCGGCATCAAAGTACCTCGATAGCAAGGTTCACAAACGTCGCTTCTTGCTTTTTTCGATTCAAAGGCAAATCGGATATGCTCCGCCTGAGATAGAGGTCCCGGGACCTCAGACTTCGTTTACAGAGATTTTCTCTTTACGGGTCAAGATTAGGCGTTCTTGCTATTGAGTCAATGCTCTAGTTAGCTCCTCGTTCCCCCTTTGATATTGATTGGAGTTGCTTGAGAGAATGGGTATGATTTGTAGGCTTAAACGAATATGGCAGTGGTGTCTCTCGGTCTCTTAGATATTGGGGTCGCACCTTGCAGCTCGAGGAGGGAGTAAGACCCAAGAGGTGGTGATGCTGCGCCCCTTTCCCTTAACCGACTTAGAAGACGAGTTTGGTTGGGTTTGTTGAGTGCTATTAAGCACATGTGGTTACGTGTTGTCATGTCTATGCTGGAATTTAGGATCAGTTCTTGCCCAGCCCGGACTTAGAGGACGGTCCTTGAGCGGGTTTGTCTTTGTGTCTCAGAGGAAAGTATTGGTTCATGCAACTGTATGAAAGAACTTCATGCTAGCGTCGTGTCCCTCAATCTCCGGTTATCGGGTCTCTCTATATGTCTATATTGTTTATGCTCTTTCTCCCGACTCTTCAAGTGTTGTATCGATCTTTGTTGTCCTGTTCGCTCTAAGACAGAACGGCTTTAGGTTCGATTGTCTTTTGATTACATGTTTTTTTAACTTTTTTACCGTGTAATCAATCATATAGGTCTTACAGAGTTTGTGTCAACATCTCGTAAACTTCGAACGTTCATTTCCATATATTTACTTTTTAGCAAAAGAAAGAGAAAAAAAAAAAACTAAACGATAATGATTACGGTCATACTTTTACTATTAACCATATAGGTGGTTCCACCAACTTCACGTGATTAGGGCTCCATCGTGGCATCGTCACGTAAGCTTACCAATTATGCATTGCATAGTTCATTGCATTCCCCGTCCCGTCCCGTAAAATCTCTTGTAATCTCCTCTCACCCAATCATAAGCAGAAGCCCACGTGGGATTATGGGACCCATCACGATCCCAATGTTACAAGTCAGCTCTCTGCCAGCAGAAACCACCACCCCCTTTAGATTAAGGATAATATATTTAATTGTTAAATATTAATTAGTGAATATGTCATTGTATCATTTCTTCTATTTCTAGCTGCTTTATGCTCTCTGAGTCTCTCTCTCTTGTGACAAAAAAAAAGAGTCTCTCTCTCTTTTCTTACTTTATGTTCTTCTAATTATCAGTGTTTTTAACAGTTTTTCTATCAGTTATCAGGTTGTATAATCACTATTAGCCGATTCCATGAATATAAACATAAACATGTCAAGTTAAATTAAAAAAGCAACATACGTGATTTGAGTTTTAGATACCTGTAATCAATAAAAATAAAACAAACCCTTGTCCATTTAGGCTATTCCGTGACTATATATTTAAAAAACCATTTCCTCCTTTTTTTTTTCTTCTAGATATTCCGTCTTATAAATATTTTAATGTCCATCTTCATTTCTTTTCTTGTAGTGTTTTCACCTGCCTTCTTCTCCCTTCCTTCATCATTTCTCTCAACATAAGAAACTACTCTTCAAATCTCTATCATATCATGGGTCATAACAGCTCACAAGCATCTTACATACATTTGGTACCGATTTAATCACTTTTTCTTGTTCTCAAATTACTCTGATCTTGACATGTTGTCTCTTGGCTGATGCTGATTATATGGTATATATTATACGATCATCATTCCTCATCATAGTATACAAATTGTCTTTTATTGGACGCAGGTGCATCATTTGATAGAAGAATGTATAGTATTCAACATGGGCAAAGAAGAGTGTATGGATGCTCTGTTCAAGCATGCTAATATCAAGCCTATCATCACTTCCACAGGTGAACACACACATAACACACATCCCTGAGACACACACACACACACACATATATATATATATATATTAGATATGAATATACGATAACTGGTAAATTTGGCAGTGTGGAAGGAGCTAGAGAAAGAGAACAAAGAGTTCTTCGAGGCATACGAGAGAAGAAGAGAAGAAATACCGACCGAGAAAGAGACAGCTCGAATAATCCAAGATTTGCTCTCACGAACGACAATCTAAGATCACGACACCTTCTTTTACTTATACATACATATATGCATGTGTTTTTATATATGTATGTATGAATGAACCGATTCTATATGCTTTAAAATATGTACTTTTATTTTCAGAAGGGAATGAATAAACTTTCACCAATGGAAAATATACTTTTCATTTTACTTCATAACTGAAGATTTGTATCATCTTACAACTATGATACGATTTGTTTAGATCGTGGCGATTCTACGGTAAGAAAACTGACAGTCGAATATTATATATTTTTTCTTTAAATTCGTTTATCTTTAGTATTTAATACGAATGACTTCTATATAGTTTGCCAATGTAAATACTCAAACTCAAACCTTGCGTTTGAAACAAAAATTTGATATGCAAGATCTAAAAATAGTAGTCAGAATTAAACACTTCATATCATGTAGGGTTACTCAATCATCCAACATAATAGTTATTTTTTTTTTATGTCTGAACCGTTTAACACTTATTGACCATGATCATTGCCACAAATCATTAGAATTTTCGTGCTATATTAGCGGTAGGTAATTCGGGATAAAACTCTTTAATTTTGTGCACTTCGACATTAATTACTTTGAGCCGTGTTTAAGTAGAAAAGCCGGAAGAAAACTGTTAAGACTTAAAACAGACATCGAATGGTGGATGTGCCACGTGAAATACACGTGGATGTACGTGGGAATGTTCGTCACTACATAGAATTGCGTGTTAGGATTTTGTGATGACTGTTAAAAACTATGGTTGCCTTTTTGTTTTCTTGTCTTTTTATTTATTGCTCCCTCCATATTCAAACCCCGTATTTTCGGTCTATTAATTGGACCGACTCGACTGGACCATTCTTTAGCTTTTTCCGTATGTATAGAGATGACTAATAGTGGACGAACATCGGTATGTACTTGAGATGACAAATTTAGTTTCAAATCAATTTTATACATTATTCATTTCTTCTTATTTACTTTTACAATATTAATCTCATTCTGATTCCTGAGCCTGTAAAAGTTAATAGTTTTGGCCAGTTGATTTTCATTGGCTGTCAGTTGAAGCGTGACAAACAACCTCTTGTAAGAAACTTCGACATGGTCTATACTCGTTATAACTGAAACAATAGAGACTTTTTTTTTTCCATCTGATATTATTATTATAAAAGTACAGAAGCCCAAACACAAAACAAAAAGCCTATAGATAGGGTTCCAAACACAAAACTCAAACAAAAAATTAAACATAAAGACCCACACACTGGCCCAATCTACATTGGCCCAAACCATAACACGTGACACTGCTTTGTCTCCCCGAAGAAGAGACGTGTTGAAGCCTCAGCAAGGCACGACACGCGTCACGATTCCCTCACCACCACCGCCAAAGAGAAACACGCCGGAAACTGAACGGCGTTTCACCGGACTTCACCGGAAACTGAACGGCGCTTCACCGGACCTCGCCGGGAGCAATTGCTTACCCAAACTCACCACTTCATCACCTTTGCTTCTTTTCACTGGAGAGCGTCAAACGGGAAGTCGAAACCTCATCCAGAAACGAAGCTATCACCCAAACGATTAGGAATCCCTCACTCACCCTTCATGCACCATCACCACTTAATTTCAAATCATCAGAGAGCATCAATCGAACAAATCGAGATCTCATCCGTCACATCAAGCACGAAATCAACCGAGTCACCACTCGAGAAACCAGAGAAATCAAAACAGAACCGCCATCGAAACGAGAGAACCGCACGACGCGGAAAAGGAGCCGGCGAGAAAGATGCAAAAGGAGCCACCTTCTTCCGGAAACAAAGCCGGCAAAACCTGCTTAAAGAGCAACGACTTCCCAGAGGCAAAAACCCAAAGAAAAGGAATCAAAGAACCAATAGAGTACCGGAGAAAGCTTCATCTCATCTCATGGAGGAGAGAGAGAAATCCCGGTCTCCTTTAACTGAAACAATAGAGACATCTATACTATGTTAAAGTATTCCTAAACAAAAGGATCGTATTTGTTAAAATATATGACTGAAGTTAAATCACAAACAACCTACAATATTTGTTTATATTTCTATAGATAAAAACATGTCAAAGTGATTACAAACGAGATTAAATTCCTATTTCATATTGTTGATCTTGGACATCTGCTTTACAAGACACTGTTAATGTTTTCCCTATGGATGTTTATTTAATTTCCTTTACACCGTTTGCCAAATTTAAAAGAACAAACAATTACCTAAATGTAAAAGTTAATCAACATTGTTTCTTCAAAATTGAGTGTGGTACCATTTTTTTATTTTCAGCGTTTGCAAAACGAAATTTAAATTCTAGAAAGCGAACAAGAAAAGATGTCAACACCACAAAAGAGAAAAAGAGCAAGCAAGAAAACGAAATGTTTAAAACGACAAACTTTGGAAACACCAATGAATACGTAATGTAATGTTTTTCATGCAGTTTCAGTTATTTTATTTTCTATTTGTTATTAAAAAAAAGTTTTGGACGGTCCATTTTATTTCCGTAAACTTCGCATATACTTGTTGTTCTAACGTTAACATCACATTTGCTCGATCTAAGACTTTTCATGAACGCGTAGAAATCAAAAACAAAATTTCGTAGCCACAAGTTTTTTTTTTTTTTTTTTTGCTAAAAAAAAAGAAACACAAGATCACGAGTATAAGACGAAAAATAGTTCCAATGAAAAAAAATCAGCAAATGATGGGATTCTTATTTGTTGTGATTCAGTTATAACTTTTGTTTTGTATGAGTAATGCTGATACTAGCGGTAACCTAAAGAGGACTAACTTCTTAGACGTCCTGACAACTAGGTTTATTAGAATGGAAACTAGCGAAATGATTAGAAGTTAAAAACGAATCAAAGGCATTGGATAAAAACAGTGAGATTTTGTTTTATTTGTATTGATATGAAGGGATTGATGATGAAATCTACTATCTAAATGATGCCTCTATCGCGATCAAATGATGTTTTTCATTTCATACACACTTTAACCAAAATATTAAACTTTTTGATTTTTAATGTTAAAACCACTCAACTAAATTTGTTTTGGATAAAAACCTTCGGATCCCTAATAGGTCATAATTATCATTACTACTGGTAAATCTTTAGTTTAAGGGTTTCTACGTTAAGTAAACATAGTTGAAAGGTTTTACCATTAAAAATCCAAAAAATCAAAATTTTATAATATTATCTAAAATTAGTAACTTAAATTTTCAAAATTAGCACTTTATTTTTATTTTTGTAAATATATGAGTTTGATGTGCTTTTAACATCAATATTATATATGTATAAATTAAAAAGGTAAAAACCCATAAAATATAATAAAAATTATCTAAAGGTTTATTATTACATTTTTATTAGATAAGATATAATTTTTATTATCTTTTCTTGTTTTTTACATTTTTAACCTTTTAGTAATCTTATTACATGTAAATCTTTAGATAATCTTTATTATATTTTCTGGGTTTTTACATTTTTAATTTTATGCATAGATAATATTGATGTTAAAAACACATCAAACTCATATATTTACAAAGACAAATTTAAAAATGCTAATTTTTAAAATTTTAAGTTACTAATTTTTAGATAATATTATAAATTTTGATTATTTTTTTTATTTTTAATGGTAAAACTTCTCAACTATTTTTACTTCATGTAGAAACCCCTAAACTAAAGATTTACCGGTAGCAATGATAGTTATAACCTGTTAGGGTTTAATTCATTAAATAAAGTTAGTTTTGGAGTTTTTTCGTTAAATACTTAGTTTGAGAGTTTTTACCCAAAACAAATTTAGTTGAGGAGTTTTAATGTTAAAAATCAAAAAGTTTCGTCAATGAAGATTTTTGAATCCTCATAATCAACCATTCCAGCTTCCTAATCCATATACGCCCCCATAAAACCCACTAGTACTCTTAAACTATTTTCGATGTATTTTGCTACTTTTACCTCTAAAATAGAGGAACTCTATAATAGATGTGAGATATGCTCCAATGTATTTTCCTAGAATAGCAATTTCTAAATATAGAGTAAAAAATAGAAGAATGTTATTTCCTTCTCTATAAATAGAGGAAAATATAGAGATCTCTATTATAGAGGAAGAAATAGAGGTGAGTTGGAGTAATTTTACTTCTAAATATTATTATAGAGGTGAAAATAGCAATGGTTTGAAGATGCTTTTGAACTCCAAGTTTATTTTGACAAAAACATGTTATCTCTAGAAAGCCCATTAAGCCTGTAAATCTCTAAATTATTTAGCTAGTAAAAGCCCCAAGATAAGGCAACGCATTTTGATTCTCTCAACAGCATTTTGTTTTGCTTTGGTATCTTCCCCTTTGGTAGAATCAATTTTTTTTGGTAAACTGCTCCGATACTAACTACTTAAGAAATTTTGTAAATTCTGATGCCAACACAAACACAATTAACTTACAAAAGAGAGCAAGGTTTTCACAAACTATATTCCAAAATAAACATAACAATACTGAAGAAAACATAGCAATAAACTTAACAGAAATTAAGGAATACAGGTGTAGAGAGATTACTTCTGAATAGTCTCTGGCCAGACTTGGGCGTTTTTAACTTTGGAAATACTCGCTAGCACAGTTAACGGCGTTACGTCTCCCGTCACGGTAACCTTCTTTGCGGCAAAGTCTATGTTAAACGACGTCACGCCTACACACAACGACCAAAAGCCACCAAAACAGAGTATTTTAACAACCTTAAAGATCGACAGATAAATCAACAATATAAATAAGTTAATTGCTGATTACCTTTCAGTTTTGAAAGATGTTTCTTGACTTTTCCTGCACAGCCTTTGCAGTGAAGTGACACTCTCAAGACTACCACCTTTGAAACAGACACTGTTAGGTTTTGTTTCAAACATAACTTCATACTTACAAAATTTAAAGTAATATTTTGTTCGATGATTTACTTGGTCGGAAGATGAGTTATTCTCCATTGGCGGCGGCGACGGTGGAGGAGGAGGTGGTGGAGGTTGTGGAGGAGAGAACTTGAAATCCGGAGAAGAAGAATCTTTGTCTTCAAGAGAGCTCTGAGAAGCTGTCGGAGAAGCTTTTGTGGGTTCAGACAAAGGATTATCCGGAGACGAAGCATCTTTAGTGGGTTCAGAGAAAGGGTTATCAGGAGACATAACCGGGTCATAGTCCAAGAACCCATCGAAGAAACCAGGTTGCTTCTTCTCCAAGAAAGACTGAGAAGAAGATAAATGCTTAGAGGCGTTTATTACCAATGTATCTTCATGATTCTTATCCAAATCATCATCCATGGTTATCTCCGGTTCAATAGGTAATGGAATCGGGTCAGAATCCACAAACCCGTCAAAGAAAACCGGGTTGCTCAATAAGTACCTTGAAGAGCCTTGAGGAGTGTCACTGGTAAAACAACTAATGGGTGACTTACCAGCGTCAAATTGACTTTTCTTGCTCTTCCTCTTCGAAACACGTGTTGTCTCGCTGCTCTCTAGACCAAGTCTAGTCTTGAGAGGAGTATGATACGTAGAAGACGAAGAAGGAGGAGCAGATGAGGAGTTATGGTTAGGAGAAGGTGGAGGAGTGAACCTCCGGCCGTCACGTATGATTGGGTTATGACGGTCGATGGCTCGACCACCGAGCCGGACCGTGGGCGAAGAAGAAGAAGGTTGTGAGGGTTGGTCCATGGTTGAGCAAATGTTTCTTGTTGATGCTTGAGATGCACATAACATTTTTAATGCCTCTTTTTTTTTTTGCTTATGATGGCAAATAGTTTTAAGAAACAGTCTATAGTTGTTGTATAGAAATAAAAATGGGGAGAGGTTTCTATGGTGACATAAATGAAATAAATGTATGTTTTTTGGTTCTGTTAAAAGATATTTTTTTCGTTGAGAGAATCGACTTTAAAAAAGGTTGTATTGTTGTTATTCGGATTCTTATCAAACCAATGTATTGAGATTGTTAGGTGGACTTTGAAACCGTGTCGAATTATTGCGATTCGAATGAGCTGATGGCCATGCCTTACTGATAATTTCGAATCTAATTCTCATAAAAAAACCATATACCAAAAGAAAGTTGAGAATCTGATGCTTTTGGGGGCTTATTGACGAACTGATTCCTCTCTGCTTTCACTATTCCACTTTTCTCTCATCTTTTCCGCCTACAAATACAAACCCATGAAGTGTGTTCTTTAGTAGTAATATCGCCCATGACTCAAAAATAAGGTTATTGGGCTTTTACGGCCCATTATATTTGAGTTTTTAAGGGTTTTCAACTCACTCGCATCGTATAAATTGCCTGGTTCCTTAAAATTAGGGTTTTGCGACTGTTGGAGCCAGAAACGAGGAAGCAGAGTTCAACACCAGCAAGCTCACGATGGGTATGAAGATGAGCAGATAGATCCATTGAATATCCTTGCTTTTTAAATTACGTAGTTCTGATTAGTGTTTCACTGTTGTGTAGCAAGGATTAAGGTTCATGAGCTTAGAGAGAGATCAAAGACGGATCTTCAGAGCCAGCTTCAGGAGTTCAAGGCTGAGCTCGCTCTCCTCCGTGTCGCTAAAGTCACCGGAGGTGCCCCTAACAAGCTTTCCAAAATGTATGTCTTTGCCTTCTACATTTACTCATAACACAGATCATATATATACATTTGTTTCGAATTAGTCTAATTTATCATTTCAATTTTAGGATGACAAAAGCATTATTCGCATTGTCTTTATTGTTAGTTAAATCGAGAAAGTTAGCGTATGTTTTGGTTTTGTAGCATTTGGAGGAATATTTCATTTATATCATCACATTTTGTATATATAATGTGTAGTGTAGATATGCAGACCAACTTATATCTCAAAACTATATTATTTGTATTCTTAGGTTTTGTTGGGTTTTTTACTTGACAAATCTATTAATTGTAATATTTACTTTGATCTTTCAGCAAGGTCGTGAGGAAATCAATTGCTCAGGTATTGACAGTGATCTCCCAGAAGCAGAAATTAGCACTAAGAGAAGCATACAAGAACAAGAAGTTTTTACCTCTTGATCTTCGTCCCAAGAAGACTCGTGCTATCCGCAGACGTCTTACCAAGCATCAGGTCTTTATCCTCTCATTACCATTTTCAACACCCAGTTTTTGATTGGTTCTTGTTATAAAAAATTGATCTATCATTGCAAGTTATCCTTATCTGACATTTGTATATTATTTGTGTTGCAGTCTTCTTTGAAGACAGAGCGTGAGAAGAAGAAGGAGATGTATTTCCCTCTGAGGAAGTATGCTATCAAAATCTAGTTTCCTTGTCTCCATCTTAGCTACTAGAAATGATTCTGCGTCTTGATTATTTCGCTTATGTATTCTCCTTTTTTTCCACCTTTCATTTTTACTCAAGTTTTGTTATGAATATCTTTAAAAGACCTTGAAATTGAAGGCTTTGTGGTTTCATTTTGTAATCTTATAGTTGAAGAGGATAAATTAAAACAAGTCAGTTTGGCTAACAGCTTTATGGTTCGAGTGCTTTAGGATAATGAATGTAACATATTGCAGCTGAATGTGGTTGATTAAAAATAAAAACATAAAAACATTAACGACCACAGTGGGAGTCGAACCCACGACCTTTTGATCCGAAGTCAAACGCGCTAATCCACTGCGCTATGCGGTCTGGTTGTTAACAGTCGTCTCTTACATTCTGACGTCCTTTTGATATTTGTATATTATGCTTGCCCATAGCAACTAATTGTGTCACTCGCGTGAAGAGCGTGTCACGATACTTGTCCATGGAAACAGGCTAATAGCGATGTTTCACGGCCTTATCCAACTTTTGTCACAAGTGCTAGCGCGTGAGCCGGTAGTGGAACTAATCCAAGTTACCCAACCATGAAAAACACGATTCAGGAGTTTCAAGTTTCAACCCAACTTTCAACGATAATTAAGTATTTTCAACATTCCAACCAGAATTAAGTAACTAAATGGCCGTAATGTTTTGTATCAGTGTCCGTTGTTTTCCCACGTTCACACAGATAATATCCCCCAATAATGGAGGCTCCATTTATAAAAATATCTTGATATGTCATGTTCCAGTGACAATAGTTTTGTTTATCTATATTGTTCAGTGGCACAGAGGACAACTTCATTTCAGTTCAATTCTTTGTTTTCTATCCACTTATTTATTTAAAGTTGATACTATTTGTTTGCCGATAACATGCTTTGTTCTCGGCACTTCATGATATTCAATAAATTCTAGTCTGTTCTATCAACTTGAATGGTAATAGATTAAAAATGGAGAAAAGTATTCTTACTTTTTATTATAATTTTTGGCATCTTCCTGATTGTTATTCATGAAAGATTAAAATCTATAAGATAATACTTTTCTCTGATTAACAACCAATATCTGAAAAAGGGTAGTCCTCACTTTAGGCATCATACAATAGATAATACGCTTTTGACTTATTTATCAAATGTTTGGTAAAACTGTCATAGAATGAAAATGCTAAAATTAAAATGTTAAATTCAGATTATTTTTTTCATTCAAATTTATTCAAACTGTCGTTTAACCTTTTGTTTTTCATAAGCTTTTAAAACAATCATTAGTAACCAAATAAAACCGAGTTCAGTACATGTTTTATAATTATATCAATTTGCAATATCTCCAAAGCAAATATGCTGTTTAGTTCACAACTGTTGTTGCTCAAAAAAAAAAAAAAAGGTTCACAACTGTTTAGTATAAAATTAAATTGGAAATCAATAATAACGAGCAAGTGATGTACTATTTCGAGTCGACAGTAAGTAGGTCTGATAATGTTTATTGTAATAAGAAGATAATTATGATACGAAACAGCACAAGAGGCCAAAACCACGAGCAGAGAAGTTCTGTTTCTTCTCCAAAATTCATGTGACCCTTGTCGAATTCATTCCTCCATCTCCATCTTCTTCGATCTGTGTTCTTCATTTGTCTGGCCAAATCTCAAAATCCCGAAAATTCAACAAGAATCATCTTCATCATGAAAGAGGATAACAAGAAGACGATGACGAAGCAGATAACGGCGAGGCGCGACGACACGCCGCTACACACGGCGGTCAGAGAAGGCAAAACAGAGATTCTCTTAGAGATGATCGGCGAACACGACGACGACGGCGCAGAGCTGAAAGAGCTGCTAGCGGAGCAAAACCAGTCAGGTGAAACGGCTCTGTACGTTGCGGCCGAGTTCGGCCACACCGACATGGTCAAGATTCTGATGAAACACTCCGACTCCGTCTTAGCCGCAACCAAAGCCAAAAACGGCTTCGACGCCTTCCACATCGCCGCCAAAAACGGCAATCTAAGTGAGTTGACTTCCATGTGAATCTTTACTTTAGTTAATTTGTGGATTTAATTCGAATTCAATGTTGTAGAGGTTCTTGATGTGTTGATGGAGGCAAACCCAGAGCTCTCGTTTACATTCGATTCATCCAAAACGACAGCGCTTCACACGGCGGCTTCACAAGGCCACGGAGAGATCGTTTGTTTCCTGTTGGACAAAGGTGTGGACTTAGCAGCTATTGCGAGAAGCAACGGTAAAACCGCTTTGCACTCTGCCGCTAGAAACGGGCACACGGAGATCGTGAAAGAGCTGATTGGGAAGAAAGTGGGAATGGTTACGAGAGTGGACAAGAAAGGTCAAACCGCGCTTCATATGGCGGTTAAAGGACAGAACGCTGAGATTGTTGATGCGTTGATGAAAGCAGATCCTTCGTTGATCAATGCTGCTGATAATAAAGGCAACACTCCTCTGCATATCGCTGTCCGTAAAAACAGAGCAGAGGTAAGTTGTTGTTGTTTCAAAGTTAGTTAGTGTAACATTCCTGTTTTTGGTATAAGTTAAAAAGCTAAAGAGAAATTATTTGGTTAAGTATTTCACCAAATTATATTTACTTTTTCGGTCATACCTCCATAAAAAAAACTCTTATAAGACCAGAGCACCAAGAAAAGTCACGTAGTGATTGTAGAGTCAATAAACAAGTAATTAGAGCTTTTGAAAAATTAATGCACCACTTGTTGCATGGAATGAAACCAAGACCGAGTGAGCAGGCGTGAGAAACCATTAGTCTGGGCGGTCAGGGTTTTATAGAATTTTTCATGGTTTATTGTTGTTTCAAAGTGAATACTCTTTTCTTGTTTTCTTTGCAGATTGTTCAGACGGTTTTACAGTACGATGAAGTGAGTAGAGTGGCGGTTAACAAATCAGGAGAGACAGCTCTTGACATCGCTGAGAAGACCAGCCTTCACGAGATTGTATCGCTTCTTCAGAAGATCGGTATGCAGAACGCAAGATCCATCAAACCAGCTGCAAGTGTTGAACCATCAGGCTCCTCTAAGAAACTGAAAGAAACGGTCAGCGAGATAGGCCATGAGGTGCATACTCAGCTCGAACAAACCGTGAGAACTAGAAGAGAAATCCAAGGAATCGGCAAACGCGTCAACAAGATGCACACGGAAGGACTCAACAACGCCATCAACTCCACAACCGTCGTAGCCATTCTCATAGCAACCGTTGCCTTTGGAGCTATCTTCAACGTTCCAGGCCAATACACGGACGATTCGAAAAACGTTCCTTCGGGGTTTACACTAGGAGAGGCGAGAGCAGCTTCTAGGCCCGAGTTCTTGATCTTTGTAGTGTTTGATTCTTTCGCGCTCTTCATTTCTTTAGCTGTTGTTGTGGTTCAGACATCGGTTGTGGTTATAGAGAGGAAAGCTAAGAAGCAGATGATGGCGATTATCAACAAGCTAATGTGGATGGCTTGCATAATGATCTCGGTGGCGTTCTTATCGCTGTCTTTCGTTGTTGTGGGTGATAAGGAGAGGCCATTGGCGATTGGTATAACCGCCATTGGAGCTTTGATCATGGTTTCAACGCTTGGGACTATGTGTTATTGGGTGGTTGCTAATAGGATTGAAGGGTCTAAGTCGTCTCCAGCTTCAATGATGTCAGATGCTGATTTAGTTGATCACAAGCATAACCGGAAGCTTTATGCGGTTTGATTGGAATGAAAAAGAGAGCAGTTATAAAAACATTCAAGAACAGAGAGATTTTTGTATCCAGAAATAAAAGGAGATCTCTTTGTTTGTGAAGATTCTGTATATGTAATGTAAGAAATGAAAAATAGTATATACCATTGTATAAGCGTTTACATGAACATTACGTTGCAAGTAACATAAGAAATGTAATGGATTACTTATCGGCCGGGTCTCGCTTTGTGTAACGTAGACTACACAACTAACTCTTCTAAGGTGATCTAGGGTCTCCGGCCTTCAGAGTTCAGACTACGTGAAAATTTTACGCAATGATTACAAATGATTTCATTTGTAAGCAAATAATAAATTAACGAAGAATAAGAGAGTTAGATAATATATAGTCAGGCGACATACTGTCTCGTTGATGAGTCTTGGAGCTTAAGCGTCAGAAATCAAGCATGCCATGTTTGGTGTATGGCAATATCATGATTTGTTTTTTTCTTTGTTTTTAATATCTTTTGTAATTTTATATCCAATTATTGTTTTAAAACCACATTTATTCAATAAAATTTTGCCACCATCTCTGTTTCATCCGGAAATTATTAATTGGGAGTTTGAAGCTTTCTGTCATTATTGTACAAATGAAGCAACATTACTTGTCCACGGGACCACGTCTATCTAAATTCGATTTATAAATAATGTATGACAAATTAAGGAAAAATATCTTATGTATTCATTTCCGAGTTTTAGGAAATACATTCAGTTTTGGTTATCTTCCACGTAATAGTATTGTTGAAAAGAAAACTCATGACACGACAAAGGGTTTTCATATTTTAGTTTCTTTCGTTGTCGTGATTCGTGAATCGTGATTATGTGTGGTTCTCTAAGTCCCCACTAATCAATAATCATAGCAGGCGTGACACGGATTTTGGTAAGCACTTGAATATTAAATCCTCGAATTGTTCCACTCAGCTTATCCATCATGCACTAAACAACCTTCGTATAAGTGTGACTAATATATATTTCTTTATCATTTATAATTTGTAGATTGTGTAAGCCAAATCTTATAATGCGGTTTGTAAAACAACGGCCTGTTGACTCTTCCAGTATTAAACACGACGATGCCAACTTACTGAGTGGGACACAATTGAATGAATACTTTAATTTACCTCATTCTCTTCAGACTTCAGAGTCAACACAAAGAATGTTGGTGACTGAATATGCATAGATTATTAACACTGCAAAGGAAAAAAAAAACACTGCAAAGGAAAATGAATCAACATGGTACTTTTTACGTTCATAAATAATATTCGATATTATAAAAACGAAAATGTAGGTTTATTGAGATTATCTATTCCTACGCCAGAATTTGAGCTTTTTTGGGTGTATGATTGATGTTAAAATTTATATATACGAAGTGTTAGTTGAATCTTGAAACACATATATACATGATCATCTATATGGTCTATCTAGTAATTTAATTTGAAAGTATAACAACTTGGAAAATAATATATTAGCTACGATTCTTCTTTTACTTGTGTTGAACAACTTTATTTTACACTTTTACGGGGAATTTTTTTTTTTACACCTTTAGTAATCCATGGCACCCGATGCTGGAATTCCCCGCCTAATAGTTTTTCAATATAACTATTTTCTTGAGGTAAGAAAGCTCCATATTTAAAAAAAAAACTCATAACATGTATACTTTGCAATTCTAACATTATATTCACCTATTTAAGGTTTTTCTTCTTAAACGTTTCTTGAAAATCATATGTAAATGCAAAGTAATACATTGTCATAGGTTCATAGACTTTTTCGAGGTTTTATATGAAAACATTGCAAAATAACTATTCTTTCAAAAAAATTGTTATTAAATTTTTTTTATCATCAACATAACAGACTCATGAATTTGTTAAGATTTCAACATTAAATTTAACTCGCAACCAATATATTTTTGTTATTTTCTATCATCCTGAAGTTAACAAAATACTCATGCATGAAGAAAGATCATCTATATATACTACAAAACAATTATACAAAACCAAGATATACCATTAAAATTCTCTATACTACAAGTTTAAATACAAAACAAAATCAAAAGTAAAGAAAAAAGAAGAAGAAGGAGGTAGATAAACCAGTTTAAGATAACTCTCAAAACAAAGAAAAAAACTCAAATATTAATTAAAAGTTTAATACAAGAAGGTAATGCATGAACTTAGCTAGTTTGGATCAACAACATCTACGGTCGCAGCACAAGAGAGTAACCTTCGAAAAAACCGGAACATAACAGAACAAGCTTGTTCTCTCTTCTTCTGCTTCTTTCTAACTCTCCTCTTCTCACGACGGCGACTCGGTTTTGACTTCTCAACGATGACATCACTTTCCTCCTTATTCCTCTTCCTGAACGAGGCCGTTTCCTTAAACCTCCCTAGACACGAGGTTTGCGTCTCTGAGGGCAGTACCTTCGCCGATTTGCTCTTGTCATCGTCATCTTCCCGAGAGAACGTGTAGCTTCGAAGATACATCTGTCGGCATGAGATACTATCCACCACACGCGCCGTAGGTACGCCGCCTCCACGTCGGACGGAGCGGACGAACTCTGCGTCCGACTCAGGCCACTTATAGAGATTCACATAAGTGGTACGAACCGGCACGCGTGTGTCACGTGCATCGTCGATGCAGCTAGAGATGCATACTGAGTTCATGTTATCTAGTTTTTGTTGTTGTTGTTGTGTTTTTGTGATTATAACCCTTTCCTCCGGTGATTCTGCAGTGTGTATGTGTGGTATATATGAGTGTTTTTTTAAAAAGGTTTAGAGACGTGGAGGAATAAGTGAAGCTTAAATTTAAAGAAAAGATAAGTGGAAATGAAAGGAGATATGTTGAAAGAGCATGATTAAGGGAGGCAGGGGATATTATTTTACTTTCATAGAAGAGAAGGAGAAAAAGAATACATATGACAACTAGTGGTGGTGGGGTGGTAATGACTGCTTTTTTTGTTGTATTGTTTTAAAATCAAAGCAATATTAGTAGTAATTAATGAGAATGGGTTGTTATGATTTGGTGTGATTAAAATGTACAGTTGCTGTTTTTGTCTTGTTGAAATTGATAAGTAATCAGTAACTAGATTTTAACCCGCAGCGTCCGTGCGGATATTTTTTCATTTTATAAATGTATTTAATATTATTACAAATATTTTAAATATATAATTTCCATTTTAGTGTTATATATTGTGTACCTTTATAATATTATTGTTTATATTTCTTATTCAGCAATATTAGTATATAGTGATTTGTTTAGTACATTTTACTTTGTTATTCATTTTTATTATTTACTAATATATTTTATAGTGATTCGAGTTAGTTACAATAAAATAACAACCTGAAATAATCAGATGGAGAACCTTCTTCAGAATATATTGTTTCTTTAATTTATACATTTTGGATATAATACATTTTTAAAATTTATTTATATTATAGAAAAGAAATATGTTTAAAAAAATTTATACTTACGTGTTGTGTTCAAAAAAATATACTTTAACATACATCATTTTAGTATTTTACGGGATTTACAAATAAAAGCATTGTTTTGTTTAAATAATATAGCCCTATTATTTTAGTAAATTTTGTCCATAGTAGAATCATCATATTATTTTAGTAAATTGTATTTATATAGGATATTTTTTGGATGTTATGATTTTTGTTTTTTAATTAAGATTTCAAAATATTAGATTGCATTAATATTTACCACATATATAGTTTGTTCTTTTTGTGGTGCATTTCAAGAGTTACTAGATTTTGCCCCGCGCTTTGAAAGCGCGGGATTTGTTTCTTTTTAAAATTTTGGTCAAATTTTGTTAATTGAAAGATTATGTATTTTTATGAATTTATTCGGTTAGAAAAAACGATACAAAGATGGAATTATATTAAATGATGTGGAATATAATTGGTTTTGAAAATTGATGAATTCTGATTGGTTGAAAATAAGAATATCTTTTTAGTTAAAATAATTTTAAATAGCAGTGGCATACTATTGTAATTAACTTTAAAAAGCAATGACATAATCCTATTAGAGATTATGCTTTAATAGTCTAAATTGTATTTTTCTCTATTAACTGCATAATAAATATTATTACTTCATATGGCTAATTACATATAATTACAATATATTTCCACAAAATTCAAATCATCATCATCATCATCATTATTAAGAGCATGAGAATGAGTGTACTAAAACAACAACGTAAATAACCATTACTCATGTTTTTTTGTTCTATCTAACATTTTATACTATTATACTGGACTTAAATAAAGAGAATGCGTGTGTTTGTCAGTATCTTACAATTAAAATGAGGAGTATATTTTTTTTACTTACAACATAAAAGCAATAACGAAAATAGAAATTAGAAATTTATAAATTGATTGCATAGAATATCAAAATATGGCAAATTAGTTGGTTAGCTAGATTATAGGAAGTAGTAGTTTTAATTTTAACTAAATAAGAAAAATACAATAAATATTTTAGAGTTATTAATTACTTCAGTGGCATATGATTGTAAATAAATTATAAATTTAAGGGTTAATTCTTATTTGTACTTCTGTTTTAATAGTATAGATTTTTTATTATTATCTATGATTTTATCTTTTGCAAAATTTGAAATATTATCATTTTGAGTTTGAATATTTATTTTCAAAATTTCATATTTGTTAAAAAAAACTTTGGAAAATTACACAACTATTTTGAGTTTGGAAGACTACATGAATTTTTTTTGTTATTACATTAATACATTATTTTATAAAAAAATATTTGAATTTTTCGTTATATTTTCTAATTTTTTCTTAACATATTTTTTTTTATAATTAAAATTTGATTTATCATTAATATTTTAAATGAATTACTAAAATTTCATAGTTTTCTAATAACATACTTTTTAAATAATATAGTATATGAACCAAAGGTTATTTTATAATATTATATTTTTGTATATAAACATTTTTAAAAAATATATTGTTGAGAGTTTCAAAATAAATAAAAAGATAATATATAGTTGTAGATATAAAAGTTTAACCTATGTTAATAAATTTATTTTTATATAAAAATATTATACAGTTTACGAATTTTAACCCATTTTAATGATAAGTGATAATTTATTTAAATGAAACAATCTTAAAAATAAATTTGTTAACTTAACTATTTAATATAATTTTTTCATATTTAATTCATGCACCACTTCTGTTTTTATATAATACATAATATTATTATAGAATTTATAAAAAATAGTATTGAATTTTTATTTTCTTTTTTATAATAAAAGTTTAGTTAACATTGATTTATAATATATTATATTTCTAATTACGAAATTATTAATGTGTTATTTTAATATAAATATTTCAATTCTTAATTAAGATTTTGTTAGATACTTTCTCAACAGATTTTATTATAATTAAAAAATTAAATTTATAGTTGGTTTATTATTTATGTAAATAATTAAATATCTCATAAGAACTAATTTTCTAAGTTGTCATACTATGACTTGTTAAAAGTAGATAAAAATAAGACTCTAAATTAATAGATTAGATACGTAAAATACTAGTATAACATAATGATTATGTGATTTGCAAGGTGCTAAATTCAATAATATTTTTATAGATATTTCACTATTACAAATAAGAAAATCAAAATTTGGGTAATGTCGGTCATCTCATTCCGCATATTTTAAACATTAGCTATGTCGTGTAAGCAATTGTTTCTTACTCACTCACAGTCATATTTATAGTTTAAAAATCAAAGTTCAGACTTAATTTTTGAATTGTTAATCATAATTAGCTATGTCGTGTAAGCAATTGTTTCTTTTACTCACTCATAATCGCTATTATCTAGAGGTTTGAAACATTTGTTGAATCCGTTTCTTTAGAAAATAAAGATTTTATATTGGTTCATCCACCAATTTATGGAGTTTTATGAAGTTATTCTAAATTAATTTTTTAAAAATTAAAATGACGCTCATGTACCATGAAAGATAGTTTAATAAACATTATACAAATGTAGAATGTGTTTAGAAATTTTAAAACAACATGAAGATCATAGGCTTAGTCTATAGAGCATTTACCAAAAAACTCATTATTTTCATAAGGGTTAACACTTAGATTTTGAGAAAAAATCAAAAATATGACAATAGTATTTTAATGCATAGTTGCATCCTTCACTAACATATGATGAAAGACAAAGTGGTTTAGAACCTTTGTTGTCTCCGTTTCTGTAGGTAATAGTGATTTTATAATGGTTAGTCCACCGATTTATGGAGTATTATGAACTCTTACTAACTTAATTGATAAAAAATTAAAACGATGCCCATCTACTATGAAATAGAGTTTAATATACATTAATACAAATGTAGAATGTGTTTAGAAATTTTAAAACAACACTAAAGATCATATGCTTCAATATATAGAGCATTTACCAAAAAACACAAAATTTTCGTACGGGTTAACGCATAAATTTTGAGAAAAATTCAAAAATAATAAAATACTTATAAAAATACTGTTTTAATGAATGGTTGCATCATGCACTAACATATGATGAATATCAAAGAGGTTTGAAACATTTGTTGTCTCCGTTTCTTTAGAAAATACCGATTTTATATTGGTTAATCCACCAATTTAGGGAGTTTTATGAAGTTATACTAAATTAATTTTTAAAAAATTAAAATGATACCTATGTACCATGAAAGAGAGTTTAATAAACATTAATAAAAATGTAGAATGTATTTAGAAATTAAAAAAAACACTAAAGATCATAGACTTCAGTATATAGAGCGTTTACCCAATAACTCAATATTTTTGTAGGAGTTAACACATAGATTTTGAGAAAAATTCAAAAATTTGACAATACTACTTTAATGCATAGTTGCATCATACACTAACATATGATGAAAGTCAAAGAGGTTTGGAACATTTGTTGTCTCTGTTTCTCTAGATAATAGCGATTTTATAGTAGTTAATCCATCAATTTAGAGAGTATTATGAACATTTACTAAATTAATTGATAAAAAATTAAAACGCTGCCCGTGTACTATGAAAGAGAGTTTAATATACATTAATACAAATGTA
>NC_027756.1:54223095-54225108 GCF_000695525.1 Brassica oleracea var. oleracea | reverse complement strand
AATATTGTTTTAATGCATGGTTGCATCATACACTAACATATGATGAAGGTCAAATAAGTTTGGAACATTTTTTGTCTCCGTTTCTTAAGAAAATAACGATTTTATAGTCGTTTATCCACCAATTTAGAGAGTTTTATGAACATTTACTAAATTAATTTCTACAAAATTAGAACTATTCTCATGTACCATGAAAGAGAGCTTAATATACATTAATACAAATGTAGAATGTGTTTATAAATTTTAAAACAACACTAAAGATCATATGCTTCAGTATATAGAGCATTTACCAAAAAACACAAAATTTTCATAGGGGGTTAGGTTAACACATATATTTTGAGAAAAATGCAAAAATATGAAAATACTGTTTTATTGCATGGTTGCATCGTGCACTAACATATGATGAATGTCAAAGAGGTTTGAAACATTTGTTGTCTCTGTTTCATTATAAAATAAAGATTTTATATTGGTTCATCCACCAATTTAGAGAGTTTTATGAAGTTATTCTAAATTAATTTTTTAAAAATTAAAAATGACCCCCATGTAACATGAAAGAGAGTTTAATAAACATTATACAAATGTAGAATGTGTTTAGAAATTTAAAAACAACACTAAAGATCATATGCTTCAGTATATAGAACATTTACCAAAAAACACAAAATTTTCGTAGGGGTTAACACGTAGATTTTGAGAAAAATTCATAAATATGACAATACTATTTTAATACATATGATGAATGTCAAAGATGTTTGGAACCTTTGTTGTCTCAGTTTTTTTAGAGAATAGCGATTTTATAGTGGTTCTTTCACCAATATAGGGAGTATTATGAACTTTTACTAAATTAATTGATAAAAAATTAAAACGATGCCCGTGTACTATGAAATAGAGTTTAATATACATTAATACAAATATATAATGTGTTTAGAAATTTTAAACGACACTAAAGATCATAGACTCCATTATATAGAACATTTACAAAAAAACTCAATATTTTCGTAGGGGTTAACACATAGATTTTGAGAAAAATTCAAAAATATGAAAATATTGTTTTAATGCATGGTTGCATCATGCACTAACATATGATGAAGGTCAAATAGGTTTGGGACCTTTGTTGTCTCCGTTTCTTAAGAAAATAGCGATTTTATAGTGGTTTATCCACCAATTTAGGGAGTTTCATGAAGATATACTAAATTAATTTCTACAAAATTGGAACTATTCTCATGTACCATGAAAGAGAGCTTAATATACATTAACACAAATGTAGAATATGTTTAGAAATTTTAAAACAACACTAAAGATCATATGCTTCAGTATATAAAGCATTTACCAAAAAACACAAAATTTTCGTAGGGGTTAACACATAAATTTTGAGAAAAATGCAAAAATATGAAAATACTGTTTTATTGCATGGTTGCATCATGCACTAACATATGATGAATGTCAAAGAGGTTTGAAACATTTGTTGTCTCCGTTTCTTTAGAAAATAACGATTTTATATTGGTTCATCCACCAATTTAGGGAGTTTTATAAAGATATACTAAATTAATTTTTAAAAATTAAAATGATGTCCATGTACCATGAAAGATAGTTTAATCAACATTAATAAAAATGTAGAATGTATTTAGAAATTTTAAAACAGCACTAAAGATCATAGACTTCAGTTTATAGAACATTTACCAAAAAACTCAATATTTTCGTAGGGATTAAAACATAGATTTTGAGAAAAATTCAAAAATATGACAATAGTATTTTAATGCATAGTTGCATCCTGCACTACCATATGATGAAGTCAAAGAGGTTTGGAACATTTGTTGTCTCCGTTTCTGTAGATAATAGCGATTTTATAATGGTTAGTCCACCAATTTATGGAGTATTATGAACTCTTACAAAATTAATTGATAAAAAATTAAAACGATGCCCATCTACTATGAAAGAGAGTTTAATATACATTAATACAAATGTAGAATGTGTTTAGAAATTTTAAAAAACACTAAAGATCATATGCTTCAGTATATA
>NC_027756.1:54219943-54223029 GCF_000695525.1 Brassica oleracea var. oleracea | reverse complement strand
AAAAATATGAAAATACTATTTTAATGCATGGTTGCATCATGCACTAACATATGATGAATGTCAAAGAGATTTGAAGCATTTGTTGTCTCCGTTTCTTTAGAAAATAGCGATTTTATATTGGTTAATCCACCAATTTAGGGAGTTTTATGAAGTTATACTTAATTAATTTTAAAAAAAAATAAAATGATGCCTATGTACCATGAAAGAGAGTTTAGTAAACATTAATAAAAATGTAGAATGTATTTAGAAATTTAAAAAAAACACTAAAGATCATAGACTTCAGTATATAGAGCGTTTACCCAAAAACTCAATATTTTTGTAGGGGTTAACACATAGATTTTGAGAAAAATTTAAAAATATGACAATACTACTTTAATGCATAGTTGCATCATACACTAACATATGATGAAAGTCAAAGAGGTTTGGAACATTTGTTGTCTCTGTTTCTCTAGATAATAGCGATTTTATAGTAGTTAGTCCATCAATTTAGGGAGTATTATGAACATTTACTAAATTAATTTCTACAAAATTAGAACAATTCTCATGTACCATGAAAAAGAGCTTAATATACATTAATACAAATGTAGAATGTGTTTAGAAATTTTAAAATAACACTAAAGATCATATGCTTCAGCATATAGAGCATTTACCAAAAAACTTAAAATTTTCGTAGGGGTTAACACATAGATTTTGAGAAAAATGCAAAATATGAAAATACTGTTTTATTGCATGGTTGCATCATGCACTAACATATGATGAATGTCAAAGATGTTTGAAACATTTGTTGTCTCCGTTTATTTAGAAAATAGCGATTTTATATTGGTTCATCCACCAATTTAGGGAGTTTTATGAAGTTATTCTAAATTAATTTTTTAAAAATTATAATGATGCCTATATACCATGAAAGAAAGTTTAATAAACATTAATACAAATGTAGAATGTGTTTAGAAATTTTAAAACAACATGAAGATCATAGGCTTAGTCTATAGAGCATTTACCAAAAAACTCATTATTTTCATATGGGTTAACACTTAGATTTTGAAAAAAATTCAAAAATATGACAATAGTATTTTAATGCATAATTGCATCCTTCACTAACATATGATGAAAGACAAAGTGGTTTAGAACCTTTGTTGTCTCCGATTCTGTAGGTAATAGCGATTTTATAATGGTTAGTCCACCGATTTATGGAGTATTATGAACTCTTACTAAATTAATTGATAAAAAATTAAAACGATGCCCATGTACCATGGAAGAGAGCTTAATATACATTAATACAAATGTAGAATGTGTTTAGAAATTTTAAAACAACACTAAAGATCATATGCTTCAATATATAGAGCATTTACCAAAAAACACAAAATTTTCGTACGGGTTAACGCATAAATTTTGAGAAAAATTCAAAAATAATAAAATACTATTTTATTTCATGGTTGCATCATGCACTAACATATGATGAATGTCAAAGAGGTTTGAAACATTTGTTGTCTCCGTTTCATTATAAAATAAAGATTTTATATTGGCTCATCCACCAATTTAGGGAGTTTTAAGAAGTTATTCTAAATTATTTTTAAAAAAATTAAAATGACCCCCATGTACCATGAAAGAGAGTTTAATAAACATTAATAAAAATGTAGAATGTATTTAGAATTTTTTAAAAAACATTAAAGATCATAGACTTCAGTATATAGAGCGTTTACCCAAAAACTCAATATTTTTGTAGGGGTTTACACATAGATTTTGAGAAAAATTTAAAAATATGACAATACTACTTTAATACATAGTTGCATCATACACTAACATATGATGAAAGTCAAATAGGTTTGAAACATTTGTTGTCTCTGTTTCTCTAAATAATAGCGATTTTATAGTAGTTATTCCATCAATTTGGGAAGTATTATGAACATTTACTAAAATAATTGATAAATGATTAAAACGCTGCCCGTGTACTATGAAATAGAGTTTAATATACATTAATGCCCGTGTACAAAGAAAGAGAGTTTAATATACATTAATACAAATGTAGAATGTGTTTAGAAATTTTAAAACGACACTAAAGATCATATGCTTCAGTATATAGAGCATTTACCAAAAAACTCAATATTTTCGTAGGGGTTAACACATAGATTTTGAGAAAAATTCAAAAATATGACAATATTGTTTTAATGCATGGTTGCATCATGCACTAACATATGATGAAGGTCAAATAGGTTTGGAACCTTTGTTGACTCCGTTTCTTAAGAAAACAACTATTTTATAGTGGTTTATCCACCAATTTAGGGGGTTTTATGAACATTTACTAAATTAATTTCTACAAAATTAGAACTATTCTCATGTACCGTGAAAGAGAGCTTAATATACATTAATACAAATGTAGAATGTGTTTAGAAATTTTAAAACAACACTAAAGATCATATGCTTCAGTATATAGAGCATTTACCAAAAAACACAAAATTTTCGTAGGGGTTAACACATAGATTTTGATAAAAATGCAAAAATATGAAAATACTGTTTTATTGCATGGTTGCATCATGCACTAAACATATGATGAATGTCAAAGAGGTTTGAAACATTTTTTTGTCTCCGTTTCATTATAAAATAAAAATTTTATATTGGTTCATCCATCAATTTAGGGAGTTTTATGAAGTTATTCTATATTAATTTTTTTTTTAAATTATAATGATGCCTATGTACCATGAAAGAGAGTTTAATAAACATTAATAAAAAAGTAGAATGTATTTAGAAATTTTTAAAAAACACTAAAGGTCATAGACTTCAGTATTTAGAGCGTTTACCCAAAAACTCAATATTTTTGTAGGGGTTAACACATAGATTTTGAGAAAAATTCAAAAATATGACAATACTACTTTAATACATAGTTGCATCATACACTAACATATGATGAAAGTCAAAGTGGTTTGGAACATTTGTTGTCTCTGTTTCTCTAGATAATAGCGATTTTATAGTAGTTAGTCCATCAATTTAGGAAGTATTATGAACATTTACTAAAATAATTGATAAAAAATTAAAACGCTGCCAGTGTACTATGAAATAGAGTTTAATATACATTAATACAAATGTAGAAT